>NC_090256.1:39595068-39675068 GCF_037325665.1 Littorina saxatilis
ACCATAGACCAAATGGTCTATGTTCAGACACACAAACACACACACCACCACCACCGCCACCACCGAGACTAATAACAACAACTTGACAACAACTTGAAACCAATTATCAACCGGTAAAAAGTCTGACCATGTACCTTTTTTTCAGTGATACAATGTTCAGACTCTGATACTTAATTTGATGCAGCTGCTTGCACTTCTGCATGCAGCGGGTTCTCTCTCGTCACCACACAGGCGGCGATCAGTCGAAGGCCAGTTTATGATTACAGTCTTCGACACAGCGTTGGCTTTGTTTATAACAATAATCTGTCATCCTGGACATGGTGTAAACACTCTCCCCGCCAGGTGGATACGTGCACGTGTAAACAAAAAGGGGGCCGGTGTTTAAAGTTCTATCAGATCCGTGGTGTGGAGCTGAGGTCACAAAGTTGTTTACACATCTGAGAGTGTGTCGGGGTGGAGAGGGAGCCGAGGGGGGGGGGGGGGGGGAGGGGAGGAGGGGGTAAGCTTATTCGTTTTAATGGGGGGTTGGAGTGGGGGTTGGAGTGGGGGTTGGAATTGTGTATGGGAGTGTTGGAAAACAATAGAAACACTGGGAAAAAACAACAATATCGTCGTCATCATCATCAGCAGCAGCACCAGCCGCATCATCATCATCATCATCATCATCATCATCATCATCATCATCATAAACATCATCATCATCATCATCATCATCATTATCATCATAAACATCATCATCATCATGCATCATCATCATCATAAACATCATCATCATCATAAACACCAGCAGCAGCAGCAACAACAACAAAGCAGCAACAACAACAACAAAGAGGGACACATTGGCTGGTTTTTTTTTTTGGTGGGGGGGGGGGGTGTGTTGTTGTTGTTGTTGTCGTTGTCTCGTCGTTAAATGATTTTCATGTACTTAGCTAATAGTTATATTGTGTGTGTGAAAAAGGGAAAACCTCAATTAGCAGGTGGGTAGGGATGTGAACTGGATGATTTATTAAGCTAATTTCTTTATTGGTTTTTTAATCAGGCTACCAAATGTCGGCACATAACTGACTTTAACTTAAAAGGACGAAACGCTTCTTTTGCTTCTTACCAAACTACAAATTACAACTTGTTAGCGAAAGGAGCCATTCATTTGTGAGCTTAGAGCTATATGGGAGCTATAGTGTTTCCAGTACAACACAGTATGACAACTGAACATTTAATGCCAGTGGTGCGACTTGTTTTGTAATGTTCGTATGATTATCTCAGCGTGAGTAGAACGCTAATTAAGAACACTCAACATAATGGATGACAGCACTAATTAATGCCAGATTTAATAGCTGCCATTTGTTTGTCGGAATGGGGTCTTTGAAACTGTGACGGGAACATGATAATCGGCTGCTGCATTATTTCGATTAATGCGTCATTTACATTATGAGTCACAGTCCCATTTTATAACTTATAGCTACACACTCTCTCTCTCTCTCTCTCTCTCTCTCTCTCTCTCTCTCTCTCTCTCTCTCTCCAGTCTCTCTCTCTCTCTCTCTTTCTCTCTCTCTCACACACACACACACGCACACTCCCACACACACACACTCTCTCCTCTCTCTCTCTCTCTCTCTCTCTCTCTCTCTCTCTCTCTCTCTCTCTCTCTCTCTCTCTCTCTCTCTCTCTCTCTCTCTGTCCGAAGCAGTGAGTGCACCACCTCCACCCCCAATCACGTTTTCCCTCACTGTCGCTGTCTATCTGTCTCAGTGTCTATCTATCTATGTATCTGTTTCTTTGTCTCTCTCTCTGTGTCTGTCTGTATGTCTGTCTTTCTCTCTCTCTCTCTCTCTCTCTCTCTCTCTCTCTCTCTCTCTCTCTCTCTCTCTCTCTCTCTCTCTCTCTCTCTCTCTCTCTCTCTCTCTCTAAACAACTACTTTGATGTCCACAAGAGCCTTTATAAATCGTGTTACGTTCAGAAGTGACGAAAAGGAGGTGTGTGGGGGGGGGGGGGGTGGGAGGGTGTCACAATTCCCAAGTTAGGGTTAACCGGAATTATATACTTCATAAGCATGTTAATGAATTAAATCAATGCCATCCCTGTGTCTAGACGTAACTCTGGTGTCTGGTTCCTCCGGCGATTCTGGCGTCAATTGATTGTTGTTATTCGTTGTTGTTGTTGTTGTTGTTGTGGTTGCGGCTTAACGGGCGCAATGACCTAGTTTAAGACGCCGGCCCCCAAAGCGGAAGGTCGTGCGAGGGTTCTGCGCATTTTCCTGTCAACAGACCTGCTAGTGCCTTAGTCCCATTCGTGTTTACACGCAAGCACAAGATCAAGTGCGCATGGAAAATATCCTGTAATCCATGTCAGAGTTCGGTGGGTATTAGAAAATACCAAGCATGCCTCCCCCTAAAGCGGCGTATGGCTGCCTAAATGGCGGGGTAAAAAACGGTCAAACATATAAAAGCCGTACTGACAGCATTTATTGACACATTAAAACAAAAGTAAATAACAAGTCGCGTAAGGCGAAAATACAACATTTAGTCAAGTAGCTGTCGAACTCACAGAATGAAACTGAACGCAATGCAATTTTTCAGCAAGACCGTATGTACTCGTAGCATCGTCAGTCCACCGCTCATGCTCATGGCAAAGGCAGTGAAATTGACAAGAAGAGCGGTTTAGTAGTTGCGCTGAGAAGGATAGCACGCTTTTCTGTACCTCTCTTCGTTTTAACTTTCTGAGCGTGTTTTTAATCCAAACATATCATATCTATATGTTTTTGGAATCAGGAACCGACAAGGAATAAGATGAAAGTGTTTTTAAATTGATTTCAAAAATTTAATTTTGATAATAATTTTTATATATTTAATTTTCAGAGCTTGTTTTTAATCCAAATATAACATATTTATATGTTTTTGGAATCACAAAATAATGGAAAATAAGATAAACGTACATTTGGATCGTTTTATATATTTTTTGTTTTTTTTACAATTTTCAGATATTTAATGACCAAAGTCATAAATTAATTTTTAAGCCACCACGCTGAAATGCAATACCGAAGTCCGGGCTTCGTCGAAGACTACTTGACCAAAATTTCAACCAATTTGGTTGAAAAATGAGAGCGTGACAGTGCCGCCTCAACTTTCACGAAAAGCCGGATATGACGTCATCAAAGACATTTATCGAAAAAAAGAAAAAAACGTTCGGGGATATCAATCCCAGGAACTCTCATGTAAAATTTCATAAAGATCGGTCCAGTAGTTTGGTCTGAATCGCTCTACACGCACGCACGCACGCACGCACGCACACACACACATACACACACACACACACACACACACATACACCACGACCCTCGTTTCGATTCCCCCTCTATGTTAAAATATTTAGTCAAAACTTGACTAAATATAATAAAAATGAAACACACTAGTAACCAGGTTAGGTAAGTTTAAATCAATATTTCGGCATGTACCTGCCTTCTTCAGGATGGTATAGAAAGAATGGAATACTAAAAAAAAAGCACTTTTTTTTTAAAAAGGTATTATTTCTCTTGAATTTGTTTGTTATTTGGTTGAGTACCAATATGAAGGGGGTAACATTATACTGCCTTATTGTTGACCTAAAATTAACCACTAAACAAAAACTCCTGGAAGAGATTCAGTCGGCCCTCTCGGAAGTCAGCGAAGAGAGGGACAACTGACTTGGGAAGGCTCAGGCACTGATTGTCTTCTCTTGGCAAATCCATTCACAAGCAAGGCGGTTTATCGCGGGTGGAGGTTGCGAAAGATATTCTACTGCTTTGCCGGCTACGCGACGTAGTAAAAATCCCCGCCCCGCGCCTAATCATGGTGATGAAGGATGACATGGAACTCGCTGAGCTATGAGACGCCGTGACAGGTGCGCTATACAGGCATGAGATCAAGGGTAAGGCGGATGGTGGCGAGAGAGGTGAAGGGACGGGGAATGTTTACAGTGCTGTAACACGAGAAAATTACTCCCACGAGATTTTTACTCCGGAGTAAAAATTTCGAACGAAAATGTTACTCCCTTTACGAAAAAAACACTCCCCCATTACACGAGAAAATTACTCCCCACGACAGGTGAGTTCCGAGTAAACATTTCGTACACAAATGTTACTCCCCAGACGAATAAAAAACGAATAAATTACTTCACCCTAACACGAGCAATTTACTTCCCATGTCAGGTGTACGAAATTTATACTCCCTTGTCCCCTGTTAGTCTTGGTGGTGGAAGGGGTGGAGGGAGGGTAGGGCGACATTCGTTTGCGCGAGATCACATATTGGCATTAGGCCTATCCCTTCGCCCGCATCCCATTTTCGCGTACGAGATTTTTACTGGAAGTAAAAAAAATGGGGAGTAAAAATTTCGTGGAGGGAGTAATTTTTTCCTGCCTTGGGAAGTTCTTTTCTCGTACGAAAAATTTACTCGGAGTAAGAATTTCGTACGAAATTTTTACTCCGGAGTAAATTTTTCGTGGAGTACAAATTTTGTGTTACACCGGGCTGGGAGCAGTGCCCGCCAATGTTTAGCTCAGGCACCGTCGCGGCAGACCCGCCTTAGTTCTATGCAGGAAAACGCAGCGCGCTATTCTGGAAATCTGGCTAACTGTTATCCTCATCTCTAAAGCAGGCAGACTGATACCAAGAGGTGTAAGTTACATTCGCCTTCAGACTCAGGCATTTTCAAACGCTCGACTCAAGACTATATAAGTGTTTCAACGACTGAGAAAGTCGGTCTCGGCAAGCCTAGTCTTTTGGCTCATTGAAAACTGAAAGGCTCATGACGGGGTGGGGATAAAAAAATCAAAACTTGACACGCACACACACACACACATGCACACACGTACACACACACTGTGACACACACACACACACACACACACACACACACACACACACACACACACACACACACACACACACACACACACACACAGTGACTACCACTCGGCACACAAGACAACAAAGCAAGGAATAGAAAACAGAAACGACGAAATAAAAAGAAACGAATAAACGAACACCAAACCAGCAAGAAGAAAGAAAGAAAGAAAAAAGAAAAGGAAAAAAGAAAGAAAGACAGAAAGAAAGTAAGAGAGAAAGAAAGAAGGACTGAACTCAGTGGAAGCAAATAAGCAAACAATTAAACAGACACATTTATTTGGACTGAATTCACTTCTGTCGGCAAACAAAACGGAGCCTGAGATTCGAAGCAAGCACTGCAAGTCAGTTTTCTTTATTTTCAGCCAAGTCGGCTCTTCCTTAGCTGGTATTAGGAAGGGCCCCTAATATGGACCACTTTTTGTTTATTGCTGATAACTAGCTTGTTTTTTTGCGAAGAAGTTTTATTTTCTGGTTGGTAGTCCTTCTCTCTTAGGTTAACCGTTAGGCCTAATTAGAGTGAAATAGCTTTGATAGACATTCAGCAAAAATTAAATACAGAAAAAAAATCACAAATGGTCCATATTAGGAGCCTGGGCGCCCAATATGGACCAGTGAAGCGGCCTTCACAAATCACTGTAAAAATCCCCCTATACTTCAAAATAACATGATGAAACTTAGTGTGCAAGCCAGATTAATTCAAATATGCTTTAGATTTATCTGTTTTGGGTTGATGAGAGCATTATTTGAAGCACACCAGGAAACTGAAGAAGCTTATCAAAAACAGAGTGAAAATAAGTGAAATTATTAACTTCCAAAAAAACCAAAAAACTATTTGTTATATTTTTTTGAAATCTCGAAGGCTAGTTATAGGTTATTTTCAATAAGCTTCTTAATGAATTAATTTAAATTGCCTTTAGCTTTTATTTTCTTCGATTTGTTGAAGGTGGTCCATATTAGGGGACTCACACATACTTTGAGGTTTTGCTATTATTTTTTGTTTGCAGTAGAAACTCGGGGTAAACACTGCCAAAATGTAACAACTACGGTCTTAGCTGTCATATATAGCCATTTTTGTGTGATAAACGCTTTGGCTGTGGACAAAAACGAGTCCGTTTTAGGCGGCAAATTTAGAGTGAACCCTGCCAAAAGTGAAAAAAAAGCGGTTTTGAGGTTTGTGTTTCTGCAACTGTTTTGACATGTGCAACTTATCCAGACAGGGTGAATAAAGCGAATGAAATTGTTTTGAGCGCTCTAGCGCCGTTAGTTTGTCAGAACAGGAGGTGGTCCATATTAGGAGCCGGTCCATATTAGGAGCCTTTCCCCTACAAGTTTCCGTCTGACGATATTTCTCAAATTCCTCCATCAATAAGTATGTGGCTTTCAAAGAATATTTGTTTTCCCGTACATACACAGTATTTAGATTTGCTGGGACTCAGTGTTGTTTATTTACAAAAGTATGATTTTCCTGTATGATCATCGTCATGCCACATTCCAAACCACGTTTTCCTGTTTTCTCAAACGGCACGATTCTTTGAAAAAAGAATTGTTAGCTTTAGACTGCCTCAAGCTCGTACGTAATGTGTATGTCTGAAATTCGGGCAGTGGAATAAACAACTATTTAACGTATCTTGAACAGAAATAAAGTGACAATATGGATATTAACGAACTTCAAAAGCTAGAATATTTGTCCCTCGTGTCAAAAGTTTGCACAGAGCTTGAGAATCACTTGGGTATCAACGACAAAGATCTGGGTAAGTCGAACATAAGCATGTTCCTTGTTTTTCTTTTCTCGTTCAGTTTGTGTTGTTAATTTACAGGTCATACATTTGTCTCAAAGAGTCAAATGCAAGCAATTTCTTCGGCTCTTCTAGCTTTTAAGTTATTGAATTGCATTATCTGACTGATTTTCAAGACATAAAACATTGATTGAATGAAAGGATGAGTAATTAAACTCTAAATGACAACTTGATAAACTTCAAAAGCTTCAGACGTTCTTTTTGCTAGAACACTGAATAGTGTTTACAGTTATTTAACTGTTGATAATGACGATTATCAGTGGAGCCAGATTTGTGTTCTGTTTCTTGAATAGTCCAAACAAGAAAAACAGAATCAGGTGAAGAAGGGGTTTCTAAAGCTTGAACTGCTAAATTGAAATGTGATGCAAAACCCAACTATAAATGTACTAACTACTATTAGTACTAGTACTATGCCATGAATCATGTAGTTTATCAGATGAGAAATAGATCATGCTTGTAATGGTATATCATTTTATTATTAACATATTGTGATGTGAACTAGAAATATGTCATACAGGTGTCAATATCATGTGTATTGTTACTATGTTAGGGTACTATTATAATCCCTGCCCTGGGCATTTTTTCTTTACAGCTGAGTTCGTGATCCATCTTGCAGAAGAGAATGACACGTTTGAAAAGTTTAAAAAGGCTCTCGAAGAGAGGGATGCCCTGTTTTCAGTAAGTAACTTTTGACTTGACTTTAGTTTCAGCAAGTGAAAGTGAGAAGGGGGGGGGGGGGGGGGGGGGGGGGGGGGTAGGCTGATTGTTGGATGTACACACACTTTTGAGACATTTAGGATGTACAGGCTTTTTATCTGTATATATTGATTATTTCATTTTTTTTTTCATTTTCATTACTTTATTGTCCCATCACTGGGAAATTCGGGTCGCTTCCTCCCAGGGGAAAGCTAGCAGCAACGGAGTCGCGCTACCCAGGTGTCTGCGTGTTTAGGTGTATTCAGCCACCCGCACTTATGGCAGAATGACCAAGGTCTTTTACGTGCCATTGTGATGACACGGGGGTGGGACATGGCTTCCGTCTCGGGGTCTGCACATAAAGTTAGCTCTAGTTCTTTTGTTTTTCTCCTTTTCACATTGGGTTTCTCTTCCACTATTATTACCAAAACATTAAAAATGATTAATAAATAATCATGACTGAGGTGCATGCAATGGCTTATTTATTAATGGAGGCAGGGTTCGGTTTACTAGTGCGCCGATAAATCTGAAAATGTCCCATTACAATTCCTTTCAGCGCGTCAAAGGGTGCATTGAGATTACACCCATAATATAATAATAATAATAATAATAAATGAGCATTTATATAGTGCAACATCATAACTTTACAATTATGCTCTTTGCGCTTGACACATTTAAAATTAAAACACAGTTCTACAAGCATTTACATATATTCATAGTCAACAACACTTAATTACGCTTAGCTAAAAATAGAAACGGGAACGCATGCTGTCTCAAAGCAGGGACTTTTTGCTGCCAATTTTTCTTATTGCTCAAGTCTTCAGTGCCACTATTTGCTCAGAACAGGTAACATGATCCTCATCTGAGTAAGGCTAATCAGGTTCAGATGAACTCGCTGTGCTGAAATATCAGCTTGCGAAGATTCCTGACTGTCAATCAGGAAAGTTTGTAACAATGAAGAACAGAGCCGAGGCGTACCAAAAATATTTCAGGAAAACCATGATTATAGCAAGCAAACTAATAACTTGCTTTTTTTTCAAATTTGTCAACATGCACCGATAATTTAATCTATAAACTGTTTGTGTTGTTATTTTGAGTTCGTAAAAGGGCTTGTCCGTAGAATAAAGTAAATGGGAATTCCGTAGCGAGTCATCCTAAGAAAGTAAGATATCTTACTCTTAGGATAGTCAAGAAAGTGAACTGGTAAGAGTTTTTTATGCTGTCTTAAGATTTGTCATCATAAGACTTAGAGCTATTCTTGCTTGACTGTTGTGTAATGTCTTTGATGTTGTTGGTATAGGAATCCTTGATAGCCAACTTACTCAGGCTCATCAAGAAGATGAAGCCCAAGTCCAAGAAAAAGTCCAAGCCGGGTAAATCATCGGACCCGACGTGGGATGAGAGAGAAGCGGAGGAAGAGGCTAAGAAGAGCAGTCGTGACATCAACAGCCAGCTCTTCCCAGCTCTCGCCATGCCAGATAATCCTAATGTCAGGGTAAGTAAATCACATCAACAGCCAACTCTTCCCAGCTCTCGCCATGCCAGATAATCCTGATGTCAGGGTAAGTAAATCACATCAACAGCCAACTCTTCCCAGCTCTCGCCATGCCAGATAATCCTAATGTCAGGGTAAGTAAATCACATCAACAGCCAACTCTTCCCAGCTCTCACCATGCCAGAGATAATCCTGATGTCAGGGTAAGTAAATCCTCACAGGCTTTAACCGTGAACTTCTGGGCTAAGAGCAGTGTTGTTCTTGGCCATCAGTCTTCTGTCATTAGCGCACACCTTTTTATCTGACACATTGTTCTGACCCCTTGTCGGTCGACTGTCCCATAGTTTTGACATGTAGGAAGTCTTCTGACAGAACAGCCAGGACATTTGTACCTATTCATATTTTCAATGTAGGCCCAACTGACCTATTGTCCTCTGAACCTGGGAAAAATACTAAAAGAGTTTGCATTTCACTTTCAGCAAACTGTCATGATAAAAGGTCTCACTCTCAGGCTGTCACTATTACACTTACAGTTGGGCGGGGATATAGCTCAGTTGGTAGCGCGCTGGATTTGTATTCAGTTGGCCGCTGTCAGCGTGAGTTCGATCCCAGGTTCGGCGGAAATTTATTTCAGAGTCAAATTTGTGTGCAGACTCTCTTCGGTGTCCGAACTCCCCCCCGTGTACACTACATTGGGTGTGCACGTTAAAGATCCCATGATTGACAAAAGGGTCTTTCCTGGCAAAAATTGCTTAGGCACAGTTAATAATTGTCTACCTATACCCGTGTGACTTGGAATAATAGGCCGTGAAAGGTAAATATGTGCCGAAATGGCTGCAATTACTGGCCGTATAAAATTTCATCTCACACGGCATCACTGCAGAGCGCCTAGAACTGTACCCACGGAATATGCGCGATATAAGCATCATTGATTGATTGATTGATTACAGTTACGGTGGAACAAACCCCTTTTCAGACTTCCAAATATTTGATAATATGAGGTTTTACAAGGAAAGGAGTCTTAAAAGTATGGAGATGATTCTACCAATGAATTTTATGAACGGGACATGTTTAGAAAGCATGATCTTACTGTGGGGAGGGGGGGGGGTTTCCACTGTAACTGTTAAATTATGTTCCATTTAAGTTTAGATGAGTCAATTTAGACAGTTTTGTTGTGTAACTGTTTAAAGCTGTGGGATATCAGTCATGATTTTTGTTGATGTTGCTGCTTGGGTGATGTGTCATAATTGTACTCTTTGTTCGCACATTTGACTTGAATATTCATAATTGTGAAACTCCTGGTTTGACTTGAATCAGATATGACTAAAAAGTGTAAATGGATGGCAGGGTAGGTTTGACTGTGCATACTCTCAGGTTGGGGAAAAGCGAGGACATGATCAGGGTGAAGTTAGGGGTCAAAGCAGGGGCTCCACACCATCGCTCTGCCCCTGTCTTGTTGGTCCAGTCAGTTAAGTCTCTGCCCCTGTTTGTTTGTTTGTTTGTTTGCTTAACGCCCAGTCCACCATCGCTCTGCCCCTGTCTTGTTGGTCCAGTCAGTTAAGTCTCTGCGCCTGTTTGTTTGTTTGTTTGCTTAACGCCCAGTCCACCACCTCTGCCCCTGTCTCGTTGGTCCAGTCAGTTAAGTCTCTGCCCCTGTTTGTTTGTTTGTTTGTTTGCTTAACGCCCAGTCCACCACCTCTGCCCCTGTCTTGTTGGTCCAGTCAGTTAAGTCGTATTGGTGCTGGTGTAGTTTCATGGCTTTCTTTTGTTATAAATTTGCCGTATTTTCTTTTTGTTGTTGTTGTTAAAATGTTTTATCACGTAAGATTTCTTATCACTTTTTAAATTATTTGTTGTCTACAGACCATGCTTGAGGAAGAAGATGAGAAGAAAAGGGAGCCAGACGCTATAGAGGAGAAGAAAAAGGCCAAGGAAACCAAGGAGGTGAAAGCTCCAAAACTAGAAGCAGGAGAAGATGAACAGGTTGCATCAAGCATGATGGGAGAGCTGGAAGCCTTGCTGTCTGGAGACATGCCAAGCTCGAAAAAAAGGTATAGAGAACTGTGTTACCTGTATGTTAAAACTATGTTTATGGCTGGCTTGAAATCTACAGAACTTTGTTCATGGGCTGGTATTCTAACCTACGACCTTCCGCTTGGGAGGCCAGCGTCTTATCCACTTGGCCACTGTGCCCGTCTAAAACACAGTAAAACTACTAAAAGAAACTTTTGGACATGGATGGGCTTTGCTTGGCATAAATGCGCTTTTTTGTTTTGAGCTAAACATGTGAAAAAAGGGAAAAGAAAGTAAGAGTGTAATACACTTGCAGGAGATTGTGTATCGCAGAGTTGTTTCCAGACCTCGGCCTTTGGTCATTGATGCATGTGATATGACACATTGTTCTGAAACCCTGGTCGGTCGACTGTCTGATAGTTTTGCCATGTAGGACTAGGAGCTCTTCTTACTGAACATGTTTTTTTCCAGGACATGAATGTTGGACCTATACACATTTATGTCTTTTTCAGTCCAGTTATTGTCCTCTTAGTCTGGGAACAACAGTGAAGGGCATCACATAGGTAGCCCCATTTATCATTTAAAATAATATTGGCTTCTTGTGGAGCGTTTGACTGGGCATGTTACAAAGAATGTTTTTCCTCCACCCAGCTCTGATGACGATAAAAAGAGATCCAGCCCTGAAGGAGACAGAAAGAGGCACAGGAGTCGAAGCAGAGACAGGGATCGTAAAAAGAAAAAGAAGTGAGTATTGTGTGTGTTGTGTTTGTGTCAGGTTTGGTGTTTTTGGTTTGCACTGTACTTTTTTTCTGGGATATGTTTTGGATAAAGATAAGCATGAAGGAGAAGAAATAATTTTTCTTTACCAATTTCAACAGTCTTTAGATAGCCATTTAAAAATAATGCAGCTGCAAGTGTACTGAAGTTGGAAAAACACTTCTCTTTACCCGCTTTATAGAATTTCTGAATTAGTTACACAGTGGTACCCTGCCTGTAAGTAGTGTAATACATGTACCGCCCAAAATCTGAGAAAATCAGATCTTAAAATAGGGGTAAATTTAGAGAGGTTATGAAAAGAACATCTTAGAAAGTAAGAGTTTAAGAAAAGGGGTTTTACTGTGTCATTTAGCCTGCGGTTGCTCACAAAACTAAACCTTGCTTCTTGATTGCAGAAAGCACAGGTCATCACGGAGCCGCTCAAGGAGCCGAGACAGGTCGCACAGACGTCACAGACACAGTCGCTCGCGTAGCAGAGAAAGAGACCGAAGCCGTGACAGGGACCGCGATCAAAGCAGAGACAGAGACCGTGATCGGAGTCGAGACAGAGACCGCAAGAGGGGAGACAGAGATCGTCGTGATCAAGACGGGGACAGAAAGGACCGAGATCGCCACGCTCGTGATGGTGATCGCGTGCAGAAGCTGGTTGCTGATCAGTACAATGACATCCCCATGGAACCGATTGTTGGACAGGTTGGTTTGGAGTCTGCTTTTTACATTTAGTCAAGTTTTGACTAAATGTTTTAACATGGAGGGGGGAATCAAGACGAGGGTCGTGGTGTATGTGTGTGTGTGTGTAGAGCGATTCAGAGTAAACTACTGGACCGATCTTCATGAAATTTTTGATATCCCCAGACGGTTTTTTCATTTTTTCGATAAATGTCTTTGATGACGTCATATCCGGCATTTTGTAAAAGTTGAGGCGGCACTGTCACACCCTCATTTTTCAATAAAATTGATTGAAATTTTGGCCAAGCAATCTTTGACGAAGGCCGGACTTTGGTATTGCATTTCAGCTTGGAGGCTTAAAAATTAATTAATGACTTTGGTCATTAAAAATCTGAAAATTGTAATTAAATTTTTTTTTTATAAAACGATCCAAATTTACGTTTATCGTATTCTTCATCATTTTCTGATTCCAATAACATATAAATATGTTATATTCGTATTAACCCCTTCACTGCCCACCCCGTATGTAATACGTGGTCATTTTTGGTTTGTCGTACGCCCATAACCGTATCTCGTACGTGGGATTTGTGTCAACAACATTTCAGGACATTTCTGAAAACTAAATGGGAGGTAACCACTGTCCAAGTACTTGTAGGGGTTCTAAACACAGTTCTTTCCCATAGACCGTTCGGATAAGCTACTACCACGTGTTGACAACTCACCACTGTGCCTAGACATAGAACCGATCTATTAGTATTCACAATGGCGGCCGAAAGTCGTACCTCAACTCGTAGACCTGTTTTCAAGCGATACAGTGTTCTGGAAGCTCTACAAGAAGTGATTTATGGATTACCACACAGAAGAATACTTTTATGGGCTGTAATGTGAGTACCTGATGTTTGACACCAGTTTTAGCAGTGTTTTGTGTGGTTTTATGTGCTGCAATGTGTGTGTGTGTAAGTCCGGAAACTGTAATTTTTGACAAAAATGGTCATTATATCAATTTTTACTATAACAATCACAAACAAAGTCCAATGATCATGTCATCCTATAATAGCCAAGGGTATAAACAAAACACATGCCAAAGATCTAAGAGACATCTCAATAAATGATCGAGCAGTGAACAGATAAGTGAACCTACCGAAGAAAGCGAAATTTTGCCCTGGCGCACAGCAATACCAAAATGCTGTTATACTGTGGCAGTGAAGAGGTTAAAAACAAGCTCTGAAAATTAAAAATATAAAAATTATGATTAAAATTAATTTTCCGACATCGATTTAAAAACAATTTCATCTTATTCCTTGTCCATTCCTGATTCCAAAAACATATAGATATGATATGTTTGGATTAAAAACACGTTCAGAGAGTTAAAAAGAATAGAGATATAGAAAAGCGTGCTATCCTCCTCAGCGCAACCGCTCCCGCGCTTTTCTGGATTGTTAATTTCACTGCCTTTGCCACGAGCGGTGGACAGACGATACTACAAGTGTACGGTCTTGCGGAAAAAATGCAATGCGTTCAGTTTCATTCTGTGAGTTTGACTGAGCTTGACTAAATGTTGTATTTTCGCCTTACGCGACTTTTTTTGGGGGGGGGGGTTGGTGTTTATGTTTGCTCTTATTATTCTGATGTGATTGAATACAAATGACATTTTTTGTTTAGAAGTTAGGTTTACATTGCAGTTTGTACTTTTGAGAATGAGAGAATCATAACTTCTTCAGTGGTAATTTTGGTTTAAAGGCACAGTAAGCCGCCCGTAAACCATCACAGAGCTCCCCGAGCGTCTACATACAGTACAAGCATACTTCCATTTGAACTCTCACCGAACGGGAACATCCTGGCTGCTTTCTGTCGAGCGTGAGAAATTTTCAAAGAATTTATTTTCGTGGACTTGGGCTGCTACAACAATGGCGCCTCGTTTTGGTGCTGGACGGCTGTTATGATACCTGAAATCACGCCCGGACAGTAAGCCTCCCATAAACCATCACAGATACTGTCAGGCTTTTACACACAGTACAAACACCCTTCCATTAGAACGCTCACCAAACGGGAACATCCTAGGTAAACCGTAAAGAGCGAGCAATTTTTAAAGAATTAATTTTGCAGATTGTCTTGAACACTTTTAATTTGGACCCATCCTGAACTCAGGTCAAACATGAGTTACTTCCCTTCGGGTCTCACTCTATCTATGTAAACTGGCGATAGCCGTGAATCGATGATTATCAAAATGTTTTTGGACCGTGGTGCGTTTTTGCGCTAGACCTAACTTTTAAAATCTAAATAATAAACTGACAGCTTGTTACACAAACATTCTTTAATCATAAAAGAATTCTTTTTTCATCAAGACAAGATCAGTACAATTCGAAGTTGTGAAAGTTTGAAAAAAGAAAAGCCCGGAAGCAGGGTCACGCAAGGGTCGTAGCAGACGACGGTTTATCATGCATATCGCCGTTCCTCTCAACAGTCAAAAGCCATCGCTAGAGTTCTTGTGAACCACAGCCGTTTGTTTCGTGCATAAAAACGTGCTATTGTAAATAAGCTCACATCGAGTCGCATTCAAATGACTAACTGACGACTACATTGTGAAAAAGGGAAACTGGATCACACGGATTCACGATGGCTCAGGGGTAAGATAAACCACGCAAAAATAAATTCTTTGAAAATTGTTCGCTCTTTACGGAGGGCACCTAGGATGTTCTCAATCGGTGAGTGTTTAAATGAAAGGGTGTTTGTACTGTGTGTAAAAGCCTGACCGTATCTGTGATGGTTTACGGGAGGCTTACTCTGCCTTTAAGAATTGCAGTTTGTAGCTTTGAGATGACCTGATGATTTATCAAGAATTAGTCTCTCTCTGTCCTCATACAGTGACAATGAAGATGGAGAAACGGTGCTGAGTTTAGCAGGGTAAAGAAAATGATGCAGAAACTCCAGATAAGACAGCTTCTTACAAACTCGAGAAGATCAGTGAACCACTTTTGTAACATCAACACTTTGTTTACCTGTATTTCAGATTTACTGCGGCAAGGTGACGACCATCATGCAGTTTGGATGCTTCGTTCAGTTGGAGGGACTGAGGAAACGCTGGGAGGGACTTGTGCATGTGTCACAGGTACTGCCCTCTTTGTACATATATTTGTGACACAGTTGATTTAGCTATATTTCAGATACTGTTGATTTAGCTGCATTTCAGATACAGTTGATTTAGCTTCCAAGTTTGTGATCTGTGTGTCTGTAGGTGACCAGGAAAGATTGGAGCTGTATAAATGACTATTGCAATGGTACATATCCAAATGTATCGGCTTGATTTCTTGTTTACATACAAATAAGTTAATGTCCATTTTTGCACAGGTGTTAAGCACAAAATACCCTGTTTGTACCTCCATGTGGAATTTTTTATATATATTATAACATTTAGTTTTGTGTTTGTACAGACTTTAATTTCTGAGTTTAGTTTTGTACTGCAATGTGATTTGTAACCACACACAACTTTGTATTACAGTTGAGGCGAGAAGGTCGAGTGACCAATGTGGGCGAGGTGGTGACCAAAGGTCAAAAGGTCTGGGTCAAGGTCCTATCCTTCACAGGGCAGAAGACCAGTCTTTCTATGAAGGTGAGTGTCAACTCCTTGCATTATCTTAGCATGTCATTTCAGCACACACAATATAAAGGGATGGAAGTGAGGAGTGCTTTAGCAAGGGTAGTAGAAATGTGCAGATTGAATGAAACAGTCACTGAGTCAGTGAATGTATGACACATCTAATGCTGTCGCAACAAATCTCTGTCCTTCTGGCAGCAGCACATAACAGATGTTATGCTGCACTGTATTACACACATGATCCTTTTGTAATATTAAATCTTTCGTGATGCATATAATGATATATTTTTAGTCGGCCATGCCCTGGTGACCACCTTGATAACGACCACCTGCCGCGCCCATTATGACCACCCAAAAATTTTTTGGTGGTTTTGTTTTCTATGTAATTCACCTTTCCATAGAGACCACCTGCATAACTTTTTGACAATCCCCTGGGTGTTCGTTATGGAAAGGTTCAACTGTACCAAATATTCTTCTCCCCTACATAGTGTTGATTTAAGTTTGAACCATGCAAGCCTTACAGTCACAATCTGTTCTCGCACAGGACGTAGATCAGGACAGCGGTAAGGACCTCAACCCACAGCACACATCCAACATCGTGGGTGGGGAGGTGAAGGGGGATGACATCAACGCCAGAAACCCTGACCGCCCGTCCACGTTGCCCCTGGTCAACGCTCCAGAGATTGACGAACAGGGGGAGGTTCGAACCTTCAAGAGAATCTCGTCGCCGGAGCGCTGGGAGCTGAAACAGATGATGGCCGCCAAAGTGATCGACATTTCCGAGCTGCCCGATTTTGACGAAGAGACCGGTCTCTTGCCCAAGCAGGATGATTCAGGTATTGGATTGCGTGAGAGGTAGCCTTTCAGCTGACTGGTTTGAGGGTTGGAAAGTTTTTGTAATGAGCTTATTATGATTTTTCCTCTTCTATTTTGGGCTGCGACTCTCACATAATTATACTTGTAGTGTGCATTCTGTTGTATTTGTAGGTTTTAAATGCATGACCGTTTTCCCCCCGTCATTTAGGCAGCCATACTCAGTTTTCGGGGGACTTTTTCTGGTTGATGTTAATATTTCATAAAATGGTGATTGTTCAGGCATACCTTGATTTCATGTAACAATGTGAATATTCAAAATGGTATCATATAAATTGACAATAACTATTTTGCTTTTGGTTCGTTCATCCTACAGTGGAATCCACTCCGTGGAAGTCAGTTAAAAACGATATTGGTTAAAATTATCACATTTATAGTTTTCTACTGGTTTATTGTGGGAATGAACTATGAAGTCATTCCCCAGAAGTAAAAATTGAAATGTTTTAACCTGAGCTCAATTTCCTTCAATTTTTTGATTTTTTGTTCCTTTTCCGTTTGTCTGTTAGATGAAGACATGGAGGTGGAAATTGTGGAGGAGGAGCCACCGTTCCTTCAGGGCCATGGCCGCCACTGGGTCGACCTCAGCCCTGTCAAGATTGTCAAGGTAAGCAGACTGCTTGATGTCTTTGGGGAAATAAAAAGACCAACAAATACTGTACTCACTTATTGACGAAGGCGACGAAGCCACAAGTTTTTCTCCTAATTATGGTACAATGAGTTTCCCACATTCTTTGTCATGACAAACAGTCTTTCATGAAACAGCTTCAGGTTGGCATGAAATTGTTACTTTGTTGGTGACCATGTTTTGAATGCCTTCAAAGAAAGAAAACGTATTGAAGAGTACTAGTAATATCATTGCCTTCTGTGATGAAGAATTTCTTGTCGAGCACCTTCAATGCTTACGACGTGTTATTCCCGTGTCTTCAGAACCCTGACGGGTCGCTGGCCCAGTCGGCCATGATGCAGAGTGCGCTGCAGAAAGAGCGGCGAGAGTTGAAGCAGGCGCAGAGGGAGGCTGAGCAAGACGCCGTCCCCCCGGGACTCAACAACCAGTGGATCGACCCCATGCCTGATGGTGGGTGTGCTTTGTATGCGTTGTGGCTTGTTTTGTACCGGTTGTGATTGTTGTCCTTCCTTGCTGTGTTTTTTCTGATTTTGTGTTGGAGAACTTCTTTCTGTTTTCGTATGAATGGACTGCCAAAGCATGGGAGAGAGAAAGAGAGAATGAGGGAGAGAGAGAGAGAGAGAATTTGTGTGTAGGTACATGTGTGTTATATGAGTGTGTGCATGCAGATCAGTATTTATGTTTAAACTTACTTCTAGTTAGTTTCCTTTTTCTTTGATAATCATTAGGAAAGTATGTTACGTCAGATTTTCAAACTTCTTCTTTATTTGTCTCTCTTTTCTCAGTCTGTTTTAGCTTTCAGATTACACAAACGATTTCGGGCATGACACTTGTCCTTTTGTTTCAGTGTACACTCTCCCTATATCTTAATCATTCACTCACTCATTTTTCTACCCTCAGCCGACGGCCGCAAGGTGGCAGCACAGGTGCGAGGGATCGGCGTGGTGCCGACAGAGCTGCCGGAGTGGAAGAAACAGGTGATGGGCGGGGCCAAGGCCTCGTTTGGCAAGAAAGAGAAGATGTCGATCCTGGAACAGCGGAAGAGTCTGCCCATCGCCAAGCTGAAGGATGAGCTGCTCAAGGTGTGTGCAGTTTGCCTGCTGCTTTCGTTGGCGTATTCTGTGTACAGCGGTACAGTTGAACCACCCCCATTTTTGGACCTTCACAAATCCAAGAAGATCGGGTCGTTGAGAAAGTCTTAAAATGGGGGTACATTTACAGACATGAACAGAAAATCTGAACAAGTAGGAGGTCTTAAAATGGGGGATCTTGAAATGAAAGGGGGGGGGTTCAGACTCCCCCAAACCTAAGACATTCAGGTGCTTAAATGGAGGTGCATTTATAGATGTTATGAACGGAAAATCTGAAAAAGAAGGATCTTAAAAGAGAGGGAGTCTTAAAAGGGGGGTTTGCACGGTACTATTGAAATGATTTCTTTCAGGTAAAGTCTGAATATTGGCTTTGAAGCTGCTAGGGTATGGTGTACTGAAGTTGCTTGGGTGGTGTGAACTGAAGAATAGACAGCAGTTCAGACTCTCTCTCTCACTGTTCTTCTTGGGCTTGGAAACATGAATACACACATGCAGAAGAAGAAAAACAAAAATATTGGGCAGCGATGTACTGTTTGTCAGCTTGCTTTCTCCAGTGAAAAAGCAGCCCAAATTTCCAAGAGGGTAACCTCACGGTATTTTATGATACCTTGGCCTTATCATTAGCCTTAGCCATACCCTTACCTTTATCATTACCCTTATCCTTACCCTTATTCTTATCCTTACCCTCATCCTTACCCTTAGCCTTATAACTGTTGCAGGCGGTGCATGACAACCAGATCCTGATCGTGATTGGAGAGACGGGGTCGGGGAAGACGACTCAGATGACACAGTACCTGGCGGAGAGTGGCTACACAACGCGGGGCAAGATTGGCTGCACTCAGCCCCGTCGTGTGGCCGCCATGTCCGTCGCCAAGCGCGTGTCCGAGGAGTTTGGTTGCCGACTCGGCCAGGAGGTAAAGAGTCATGGGAAAGTTTTCTTATACAGTGGAAAGCGGAGCTTTTAAGTCCTTGAAAAATCTGAGAAAATCAGGTTTTTAATAGGCGGGAGTCCTAAAAATGTAGGTAAATTTACAGAGGAGGAAGAAGAGGGAAAAAAAGAACAATTTACAGAGGATATGAAAAAAATTTATAGAAAAACCCAGAGAGAGAGTAAGGGCAGTTATTTATTATTTATTTACTTATTTATTCTGGCTATCTGAAATTTGAAAGCATGACTTCAGTTGATCATCTCTCTTTGTTCGATAGACTTATCCACTCCTACCCAGCTTATTGCAGTAACGACCCTTACTCCTTACCCTTGGTGAGCCAGAGTAGCAGTATAGAGGACCACAGGACTACACAACAAAATTGTCTCAGGAGTGGATAGGTCTATCAGGGTATTTTTTTCTCTCCTGTAGGTGGGCTACACCATCCGTTTTGAAGACTGCACGAGCCCGGAGACGAAGATCAAGTACATGACGGACGGTATGCTGCTGAGAGAGTGTCTGATCGACGGAGACCTCATGCAGTACAGTGTTATCATGTTGGACGAGGCTCACGAGAGAACCATCTACACCGACGTTCTCTTCGGCCTTTTGAAACAGGTGTGTGATGGTAGAAGAGAGAATGAAAGTTTTTTAAGCCTGATATTAATAGACGAATTCCCAAATAACTCCGTCAGGTTTGTATGTGTTGTGGAAGAGTGATCTTTTCTTTCAAAACCCCGTACAAACATTGTAGGGGCCTATCAACAACGACGGGAGTGTCAGAAACACGTGCTAGCGTACACATGTTTTACACACACCCTTCGCTAGTGATTAGCCTCTCCAATGTTTGTACAAGGTTTTGCAAGAAAAGGTCACTGTTCCTCAACCCATACAAACCTGATAGAGATATTTTCGAAAATCATCTATTGGGTAAAAGCCTACTTCATGTAGCTCACTGCACAAAGCTTTGGCACTGAATTTTTGGTAAGAAGACTGCGAAATCTTCATGAAGTCAACTTCCGGCTCAAGTAAGGACAGCCTGTAGGACATTTTTAATGTGCCTTGTTTTGCATGATGATGCTATGTCGTAAGATCATCAGAGTTTCTGCCATCATGACAACAAGAAGAAGATCAGAGTTTTATATAATTTCTTCTGTGTCAGATAGTTTAGCAGGATTGGTTTATCTTCTCCAAATAAATTATGTATAATATTTATGGTTTCTTATCTATGTTAATATGTAGGAAAAAGACTGCTGTCATGAAACTGACAAGTAAACTCCAACAAGGTTTCTAGTAAGAAATAAGAGATTTGGAGTGTATTTTATCAAGTAGGGGAGGGGAGGTAATCCACGCCTGTTCTGTATGTTTGTGACTGAAAGACTTTTTGTCCATTTCAAGCTGCAGTTCGTTTCTGTCCCCCTTTCAGGGCATATTGTGTAAAAGTGGTTAATGTCGGCTATGGATTGTTGATGGTGGTTGTTTGTATTTTACGTCAACAGGCTGTGAAGAAAAGACCTGATTTGAAACTGATTGTGACGTCTGCCACACTGGATGCTGTCAAGTTCTCCCAGTACTTCTTTGAATCTGTGAGTCATGCTGTCTTCTTATATTCCTCTTTATTTATCTACAGCGCTTGATCTTTTCTGCTATATTGTGTGTGTGTGTGTGTTTGTACGTTCGTGTGTGTGCGTGTGCGTGTGTTCATGTGCGTGTGTGTGTGTATACATGCATGTGTGTGTTTTGTGTCTGTGCATGTGTGTGTGTGTGTATGTGTGTGTCAAGAAGTTCCTGAGTACCTGGCAGAGCCAACAAACATGAAGACATAAGATGTGTTCCCTTCTACCTGCAGCCCATTTTCACGATTCCTGGGCGAACATACCCCGTGGAGATCCTCTACACCAAGGAGGCTGAGACGGATTACCTGGACGCTTCACTGATTACAGTCATGCAGATTCACTTGACTGAACCTCCAGGTAAGGGGCTTCAGTGTCATGTCAGAGATGCTCCTGTGCATTTGTGTCTGTTTCTTTTCTTTTGTGCACTAACAACACAAAATTTAATAAAAAAAGTGCTATGTTTGTGCATCGACCTAAAAATGTCTTTGAGAGACGATGTACTATTTCTGTCATCACTTATCATACGTCATTTGTTCTAATTCTAAAAAAATCATTTGTCACCCAAGTTTCATAACCGTCTTGAACAGCGAAGTTTCTGACTTTGAGTTAAACAATAAAAGACTGCGAGTGCTTTTACAGTGAAACCTCTCTTTAAAAATCCTCTGTTTTAAGTCCCAATTTTCCCAGATTTTTTTCTTCATTAAGTCTGTAAATGTGCCTCTATTTTAAGACTCCCCTCATTATCAACTTATTTTCTCAGATTGTTGAGGTCTTGACACAACAGTAGGGGTGTCAACACTGTAGGAAACTCTAAACATCTGTTTTACCTTTGGGTAAAAGTTTTTTGTTCATTTCAATGCTTGTTATTCTCTCGTGTGCCAGGAGATAGGTTCCCTACAGCTCTCACTTACTCCATTGCACGTGTTGTTTGCATTTTGAACGCTTTATTCTCTTTGTTTCTCACATCTGTACACATCTGTGATTGCAGGCGATGTTCTGCTGTTCTTGACTGGTCAAGAGGAGATCGACACAGCCTGCGAGATCCTGTACGAGCGAATGAAAGCGCTGGGACCAGAGGTTCCGGAGCTCATCATCCTGCCGGTGTACTCAGCGTTGCCGTCGGAGATGCAGACTCGCATCTTTGAGCCGGCTCCACCGGGATCCAGGAAGGTAAGTCTGACTTTCTCTACAGCCCTGGCTTTGTTCGCAGGTTTGCAGGTAGACACCCCAGTGTAGTTGATGTATAAGATTCTTGGGTGTTGAAAACTGCCTAACAGGTGTTAACTTGGAGCTCAACTTGAAAAGAAAATTGTCTTCAGGCAAAAGTGTTAAAAGGGTAGATTAGTGTGTGTTTGTGTTTACCCGTTAATGTTCCTGATAGTGTTTGAGGCCTATGAGGATGTAACAAAACAATGTTTATGTGAAGCATTCATTATTTTATGAGTCTTAAATGGGAACTGAAATTAGATGTAGGACTAAATCATGCTTGGTTGGCATCTCAAAATAACAAGCACACAATAGTGCAGCATTTTAGTGTTGATGCACTCAGGTTTGTTTGTTTTTTAAGAATAATTTGTGCTTGTTCATTTTCTCATTCTTTAGTTAAGTTTGTTTTTAACTCTGTTTTTTCTTCTTCTTTTGCGTAGGTTGTTATAGCTACCAACATTGCAGAGACGTCCTTGACAATTCACGGAATCTACTATGTGGTAGACCCAGGTTTCGTCAAACAGAATGTCTACAACTCCAAGACTGGAATGGACCAGCTCATTGTCACACCCATTTCTCAGGTAACTTTAAAGGGCAGGAGAGGATCTGATCAGTGACATATTCATTTTAGAGGAATCTTAGACAGTAGTGAATTGTTTCAACTGTTGTGTGTGGGTCTAAGGTAGGAATTTTCTCCCTTGATATCAGAATTGCTCTATATCAAAACTTGTTGAGTTGGATTCCTGGATTCTGGCAAATTTTGGCATTTTAAACGGCTGAATAGAGGTTGTATACAAGCTTATTCAATACAGGTCTGTCACTTTTTTGTTTATGTATTTCTTATCTAATGCTCTGCGTGAAAGAAACAAAAACAAACAAAAATAATTTTTATTTATTTATTTATTATTTCAATTTATATATCAGATGTCATTTTTTTTCTATCACAGAAGCTTTGCAAGTTCTGTTTCTGGAAATGACTTATTCAATTTTCTGTGTCGTTGTGCGTTTGTTTTCATGGAGAGATATGATAGAAGAACTTAGCTGTGAAGGGAGATAACTGAACTTGTGCTCCCCTTCAGGTACGATGATTAGAAGCAGTGTCAGTTCTTTTTTTTTAATTGTAAACACAAAGCTGCTTTTTGTGTATACCACAACAAATTGTATAGCAAAATATTAAAGCTAATGGATATGTGCTTTCTTGACTTTTACGTTTAACCCATACTTGAGTTAGCACTTCCAAATATGCAATAGAACATAAGACTTTCATGTAGGCAGCTGTTCATCACACTTATTCCAACAATTCACATAACCAAGTTTGCATTGTGAGATAGCCATTGTCAAGGTTATCCTTCATATTTATAATAGGGAAGTGAAATGCTTTCCATCTTTACTGAAGTCTTTGATTCTGAAAGTGTGAATTGTGCTTACTGTCCTGGATGGTACGCCAGTCTGGAGTAGGGTGATACTTCCAGGTAGTTAGGTTCTGTTATACTTTTCAGTATAGGATATTAGTGACATGATTAGTTGACGGAGCAATTCTTCAGCACTTTCAGATGTCATAAATAAATTCAAGAAAGATTTGAAAACAATTCAGTTCATTTATCAGTCTGAAAAAAAAAGTCATGTGTGCCATTATTTTTGATGGAGAGAGAAGCTGAGGTTGCTCCTTTAGTTAAAACAACAAGAAGAAAAAATAATTTGCAATTTCATTTGATATGAGGAATCCCTGTCACATTTAAATAAACAAAACCCAATGTTTTATTTCTGTATACATAAAATGGATGTTTATAAGCACGGAAACAAAGTTTGAGGACAAATAGAGAGAGAGAGAGAGAGAGAACTGAACTCTGAACTTTATTTAACAAGGATGATGATCTAAAGGCGAACATCGGGAGGAATTGTTCTCCTGGAGA
The DNA here is from genome assembly GCF_037325665.1 of Littorina saxatilis. Taxonomy (NCBI): domain Eukaryota; kingdom Metazoa; phylum Mollusca; class Gastropoda; order Littorinimorpha; family Littorinidae; genus Littorina; species Littorina saxatilis. The sequence goes on from NC_090256.1 coordinate 39,619,241, forward strand.
GACCTCCACTTGCCCCCTGCGTTATCAGAGACTCAGACAGATGATACCTAAACAATCCGCAGTGGCCCACCCAAACTGGGCCCAGTGGCCCACCCAAACTGGGCCCAGTGGCCCACCCAAACTGGGCCCAGTGGCCCACCCAAACTGGGCCGGCCGTGGCAGCTAATTGAATTAGAATGGTGCGTCTTGACAATGGCTTTCTCCCTTTCTTTTTACTTTTCGTCCGAGCAAAGTGCTGCTTACTTGAAAATGTGGAGGCACTTCCTGTATGTTTCTGTAAAATTTTGACTATGTTCATGGTTACTGTACTTATATGGACAGTTTTTTCCTTACGACACATTTTTCCCAATGCTAAACTGAGACGGTTATTAGTTATACATAAATAAATGACAAGAATGTTTCTTTTTACAAAATAAGACACAACATCAAAAATGAATACAGATTTGATCTGCAAGGAGGAAATATCAAACCAACCCACACCCTAAACAGCCCCTAAAGCAGCTCATGACAAACTTTTGGTACACACTTTACAAAATAATACTCTAATTTCTAACCAACTGCATTCTACGCTGCCAACAGAGAAAGAACAAGTCGCGTAAGGCGAAATTACTACATTTAGTCAAGCTGTGGAACTCACAGAATGAAACTGAACGCACTGCATTTTTTCACAATGACCGTAGTCCGCCGCTTGTGCAAAACGGAGTGAAACTGACGAGCCTGTTCAGCGCGGTAGTGGTTTCGCTGTGCTGCATAGCACGCTTTTTTGTACCTCTCTTCGTTTTAACTTTCTGAGCGTGTTTTTAATCCAAACATATCATATCTATATGTTTTTGGAATCAGGAACCGACAAGGAATAAGATGAAATTGTTTTTAAATCGATTTCGGAAATTTAATTTGGATCATAATTTGTATATTTTTAATTTTCAGAGCTTGTTTTTAATCCAAATATAACATATTTATTTGTTTTTGGAATCAGGAAATAATGTAGAATAAGATGAACGTAAATTTGGATCGTTTTATATAAAAAAAATAACCTTGAACGGTTGAAAACGACGTTAAACACCAAATAAAGAAAGAAAGATATAAAAAAAAAAAATTTATTACAATTTTCAGATTTTTAATGACCAAAGTCATAAATTAATTTTTAACCCACGAAGCTGAAATGCAATACCAAAGTCCAGCCTTCGTCGAAGATAGCTTTACAAAAATTTCAATCAATTTGATTGAAAAATGAGGGTGTGACAGTGCCGCCTCAACTTTTACAAAGAGCCGGATATGACGTCATCAAAGGTATTTATCAAAAAAATGGAAAAAAACGTCCGGGGATATCATTCCCAGGAACTCTCATGTCAAATTTCATAAAGATCGGTCCAGTAGTTTGATCTGAATCGCTCTACACACACACACGCACTGACAGACAGACAGACACACACACATACACCACGACCCTCGTCTCGATTCCCCCTCTATGTTAAAACATTTAGTCAAAACTTGACTAAATGTAAAAAGGAAGGGAGAGACATAGTTATCTCCCCTTTCTCTTTCTCAGGACGGTTGTTAGCTCCCCCTTTCTCAGGACGGTGTGTGTCTGGTACCAGCGAAATGTTTATGTATCAATCGACCAAGCCCTGATACAACGGGTTCAAGTTTAGGTCTCCAGGAAAAAAATTCCTGCCGATGTTCGCCTTTTAAGGCTGGGCTTTTTCTTACTATCGGGGGGGGGGGGGGGGGGGGGGAGAGAGAGAGAGAGAGAGAGAGAGAGAGAGAGAGAGAGAGAGAGAGAGAGAGAGAGAGAGAGAGAGAGAGAGAGAGAGAGAGAGAGAGAGAGAGAGAGAGAGAGAGAGAGAGAGAGAGAGAGAATTCTTGAACGGTTTACAAAAAAAACACAATAATGTCAAAGACACTTATATTTATATCCCTGTCACATTTCAGGCGCAGGCAAAGCAGAGGGCGGGACGTGCCGGCCGGACAGGACCAGGGAAATGTTACCGCCTCTATACTGAACGCGCCTACAGGGATGAAATGCTGCCCACCAACGTTCCTGAGATCCAGCGTACCAACCTCTCCAGCACCGTGCTGGCCCTGAAAGCCATGGGCATCAACGACATGCTGGCCTTCGACTTCATGGACGCCCCGCCCATGCAGACGCTCATCTCTGCCATGGAGCAGCTCCACGCGCTGAGCGCTCTGGACGACGAGGGGCTGCTAACGCGCCTCGGACGACGGGTATGTGGGATTGGTTTCTTGAAAAGGGAGGATAAGTGTGTGGGTTGGGGGGGGGGGGGGGGTGTTCGTGTATGTGGGTGGGTGTTAGTGTGTGTTTGGTGTGTGTGTGTGTGTGTGTGTGTGTGTGTGTTGACCAATTAATGTCCCTCATAGGTTGAGGCCTGTGAAGATGTAAAGAATGAATGGTTAGAGAGAGAGAGAGACAGAATGAGAGAGAGTGTGTTGGTGTGTGTGTGTGTTGATGTGTGTGTATGTAAATATCTTGCAGTGTATGTCTAGCATCAAGTGTTGACTCTGAAGTCATGTTGGCATTTAGATTTGTTATTCTAGCAAGAGGCTCAGTCAGAAGCACAGCAGAAGACTCTTGGGTTTGGGATGAGTAGGTCTAAGGATGAATTAGATTACATATTCTTACCCCAATTCTCATAAATGCATTGACTTCAATCTCACATGCTAGATGTCGAAAAACTACTCAAATTACCTGCCCTTGCAAGGGTGGTAACCAAGCTAAAAAACAGACGCCATAGCCGTTGCTATGACCTGTCCCACCTGGTTACCCATAACCCACCGCGCACCACGTGAGCGCCGGCATCCGGAATAATCATTAAATTATATATCTTATCCCAATTCACATATAGCAATTTACTTCAGTTTAGTGCTAGAACGCTGAAACTACGCTCCATCCTGGTAGGGGGGGAAGTAACCCTAAAAATAGAATGGCCTTGAACAGTCACATGACCATCACTGACCAATGGTTACCTCCTACATGCATTGCGCATGCGTACTCTCGCCGCCATGTTATTCATTCTACTCTTCAGCGATAGCGTCTAAGGACGTGTTTGGATTACGCTCGGGCTATTTTGTTAGCCCTCTGGTTCTTTGGCAGACTACACCCTGGTTTCGTTTGTATCTTAGCTTTCTAGCTGAGATTGGGTGAGATTTTTCCATTTTCTTTCGTTGTATTTGCTTTCGTTTGCCACGAGTTAGTCTTTGTTTACTTTCGTCTGCAAGACTAACGCCAGTATGGCGGACAGTGGGAAGAAGAAACCCAGCTCTAGACAGGTAGCCAATGCAGAGTCTCCGTCTAAGAAAGCGGCTAAGAAGCCCAAGGGTTCTAAACCTACAGTTACGGTGTTCAAGCCAGCTTCTCAGAATACTTTCACGGTAGAAATTGACAATCCTAAGAGTCCGGTAATGCCGGCGCTGAAGCAAGAATGCAAGACAGCGCCGGTTAAGGCTAGCATAGCATCGGAGAAGGGGGGGGGGGGGGGGGGGGCTGCATGACCGACTCAGCCTACGCTAAAAGCAGGGAGCAAGCCCCCCCTCCGAAAGGAGAGAGTGCTCGTGAACAACCCAGTACTACCAGAGGCAGAAAGGGCTGAACCGAACTGGCCATTTGCACCAGACCACCATTTGCACCTGCCCCCCCCCCCATCCCCCCCATAAGGAGGGGCTGCGTAACACACTGAGAAAAACCAGAGGTAGTCAGAGTGGTCAGAGGCAGGTAGGGAGCAGGCCCCCCCTCCTGAAAGGAGAGGGTGCTCGTGAACAACCCAGTGCCACCAGAGGCAGAAAGGGCTGAGCCTTCGCAGTCTTGAGCGTTACCGCCTTACCAGCGGTAATCGTCCTCAGCCAGCCCCCCCCCCCCCCCCTCTCGGGGTGGGGGAGGGGTGGGGCTACAGGACATCGGGTGGGGGTCGGCCGTTTACGGTTGCGTCTCTCAACCCGTCTCTCCCCCCCTCCAGGGGTTTACTGCTGTGACGAGCCACCCCCCTCCCCATCTGGGGCGCGGCGTGGCTCAAGCCAGTCAGCACAGCTGGGGTGGGACGTACGGCCTTTCCAGGCTACGTTACATACCCCTCCTCTGCTCCATTTGGGGCAGCGGGATGTGTCAGCTGCCCGCACTCTTGGTCGCGGGGTGGCTCAAACTGGTCAGACCGGTTTTGGCGGCTGGGGCCAGTCTCTCGCACAGCGGTCGGGGAACAATGAGCTTGGCTCTGCTTTGGTCTCGGCAGGGTGCTGTGCCGGCTGCCTACCCCTCTACCCCCTTGGGGTAGGTGAGCGGTGGCGGTTGGCAGGCGGGGACAGAGCTTGCTCTTAACGCTCCAGTCTCCCCTTTTTTGTGTTCTGACACAATGGAGGGTGGGGACTCGGACTACAGTACCGCCTTACCAGTGGTCATTGTCCTCAGCCAGCATCCGTCCCCCCACTCGCCCTCCTTCTCGGCAGGGCGCTGTGCCAACTACCAACCCCTCTCCCTCCTCGGGTCAGGTGGGCGGTTTGGGTTGGCAGGCAGAGACAGATCACGTTTTTCACTCTCACTCTTGGCGGTGTTATCAGCAGGAGTTTTAGTGCGCTGCCTCCATCGTCTCCCCGCCTTTGTGTTTTGACACAACTGCTGGTGGGGATTCGGACTCTTCGGTGGAGGAGGAAGAGTGTGTAGCGCTGCCTACTGCTTGTAGGCTCGCTATGCAAAAAGCGGCTGCTGTGGCAGCTTTCTTTTTCCCGGAAGGGGGCGGATTCAGAGCAGGGTGTCTCTCTTCCTCCCTCTTCCGCGGATGACTTTGGGTCTACGCGGGCTGACTCGCAATCGTTTCGTTTTGTCGAGTCTTCTGTGATTGCCAACCACATGTCGCAGCTCTTGGCTTGACCCGCACCTCAGGGTAGTGGTCTTCAGCCTACACCGTTCCCGCTGCTTGATGCGCATGGTCCTGCTCCTCCTTCTGCTAGCCAGTGGCTGGCTTCTGGGTTTCAGGCTGCTTCGTTCTCACTTTTAGTGCAGAAGAAGATAGGTTGGAATGTCAAGTCTCAGAATCTGATCCAGACATTTTCGTTGCCAAGGGCTAGTTTTCCCGCTCCGCCGGAACTAGTCTCTTGGCTTCACAAATAGACCACAGGGAATGTGGGGTTTCGTGATGTTACTCCTCCCTCTCCTCTCTGGAGGAGGTGGAACCGCATGGTCTAGAGTTAACAGCTTTTGCTGAGACTCTCCTCTGTGCTCTCATACGAGCCATCATAACCTCCCTGGACTCGTTTCGGTTTGGGGAGGATGCCTCGGATAGGGCCATAGCCATGCTGCTTGCAGCTCTGGCTAGGGTCATCACCGAGCAGATGAGTTCGTCAGTGATGTTCTATGCCCGCACTGTCTTCCCCCGGTGTGATCTCCTTTTTTTTACAAGGGATTTGATTTCACACCGGCTACAGGAAGCAAGGGACAGGCATTTTTCGGGGTTTTGTTAAAACCTACTCGGACGCCTCAGTCTTGCCCTTCTTTTATAGACAAGTAGCAGCGCTTTGATGCGCTCCCGGTCACAAAGTGGGTGTTTCGTTCAGTGACTCCTCCCTCTCCTCTCCGGAGGAGGTGGGACGGCATGGTCTAGAGTTATCAGCTTTTGCTGAGATTTTCCTCTGTGCTCTCACACGAGCCTTCCTTATGCGTCCTGCAGACAGGAAGTGGCTCCGTTTCTGCTGGGGTCACCAGGTTTTTTCAGTTCAGGGCTCTGCCCTTCAGGCTGTTGCTGGCCATGAGTTTTTTTCATGGTGGGCATTCAGTTGGGTGTTCTGATCAGACGGAGAGATATTCGTCTCTGGGCTACCTCGGTGACTGGTTGATCTTTTATCAGAGTCAATCAGCTTGCCAGCTGCACTTTCAGATCGTGTTGAACCAGGCTCTTTGCCTGGCGTTCTCAGTAAACCAGGCAAAATCCGAGCTGTCCCTATCCCAGGGTTTTTTTACCCGGGCATGCCGTTCGACACTGTCTCTTGGAAGGTTCGTTCTTCACAGGAGAGAATAGAGAGGCTTTAGGCTCTTATCACTGCCAGGCTGGCACGAGAGCAGACCTCTGCGAGGTCCTAAGCCTTGATCCTCGGTCATATGGAATCGATGGCTATGCTGGCCCTCTAGTCTTTCCTCAAGTCTCTTTGGGACTCGGCCTCACAGGTCTGGGACAAGAGGGTCCTCCTCCAGGGTGGGTTCCTCCACGCGAGTAGGTGGCTGGAATCCAATTGGATCGCTCAGGGTGTTTTTCCCTAGCTTTGTTCCCCCCCCCCCCCCCCCGGATTTAGACCGCTTCACGGATGCGTCTCTGTCTGGATGGGGAGCCTACATTGGCAATCACAGTCTTGGGGCTGTGGATGTAGACTCAACTCCTTGGGCATCTCAATTGCTTGGAGTTAGGAGCAGTAGCTCTCAGTCTACTAGCCTTTCTCTTTGGCTATATGCAGGCATGTCCGGTTGCATACGGACAATACTTCTGTTGCTGTCTATGTGGACGAGCAGGGAGGAGCAAGTTCTCGCTCCCTGTCAGACAGAGTTTACGGGATTCTGATTTGGTTCCTTTCACACTGAATCAATATCTCAGGGGAATTTCTCCCCGGCCGGCTCTTTAATCTGGCCGACTCGCTCAGCAGGACCTCTCAGGGCTTGCACACGGGTTGGTCCATCTGCATACTGGGCTGGAGTTTGTGCTGTTTGTGTTACAGATCGTGGGTTTTGACTCTGGTCTGGGTGCATGAAGCACATAGGTCCTCCACTTTCTCTGTATATGCCCTTGAAAGGGCAGGTAATTTGAGTAGTTTTTCGACATCTAGCATGTGAGATTGAAGTCAATGCATTTATGAGAATTGGGTAAGTATATTAATCAAATGAAAATTTACTATTGAAATTTTCCATTAAATTACATATTCTTACTCAACTCACATAGATAGCAATAACTTTGTTTGGTTGCTAAGACATTGAAGCACTCTTACATGGTAACATGGGGAGATAACTCTAAAACAAAAACCATATGCCATATAAGGCATGGTCCGTGGTAGTTATCTCCCCTACCGGTGCCCTGCGCATGCGCAGGATGTATACCGGTGATACTCATTCCTTTTTCTTCAACGCACGGAGCAAGACGTGCTGTTGCACTCTGGCTTTGATTTAAAGCTATTGGTCTTGACGGCCGTGACTGACCATCGAATCTTGGTAACGCTGTTATTGTTTCATCTCTACTTCAAGTATTGGGTGAGAGCTTTCATTTTTATTACCGAGACACGTTTGATTTAACTTTTGGAGCGTGTTGCAACTTGTGTTTTGGTTCAGTTTTGTCATACAAAATGGCTGACAAACCTTAAGATAAGGAGAGAGAGAAAACTCGGAGTTCGACCAGTCAGGCTTGCTCTCCCAGTTCTCAGTCAGGCAATGCGACCAAATCTAAAGTTAAGGTGGCTACTACCACTGCGTCTCGTACTCAGAAAATTTTCACTGAGCGATAACGTTTCTGTTTACGTTTTCAACCCGGCGAATGATGAATTGTGTTCGGTTTCGTTTGACAAACCTACCTCGTCTGTTTCGGCATCTTCCAAGAAAGTTCAAACGCCTAGCGCAGATTCATCTTTGACTAAAGCCGATTTGCTGGCGATTTTATCGTCTTTTTAAACAGAGGTACATGTTTTGATCTCGTCGGAAAGGCAAATAGCCTCGCATGCTGCTCTGCCTCTTCCCTCGGGTGTTGCAAATGTTCATTCGCTTGCGCGGGTTCGCTCCGAACCTACTGCGACGGTCACGTCCGCTGGCGTGGTCGCAGGTCCAACGACGGTGTTGGAAATATCGGACTCATCTTTTGACAAGTTCTTGTCTGAGTCTAGGACATCAGCACCTCAGGGTGTTCTTGGCGAAGTACGCAAGCCTTTCACGTCGGTTTCCGTTTCGGCGGAATTGCACACCGATCGTAAGGGTTGTTCCACTAACCATCCCGGCGCTACGGACCCGGGCATGGGAGGTGAAGAGCATGTGTCTGCCGGTTCCACTCCCTCCGTTTCGGTCGGGCCGGCTTCCGGTAGACAGGTTACGGGATCTTCTGGTTCCAATTCGTTGGGGCTGGTCGATGCTCATGCTATACAGTCCTCTGCTGGTTCCGCTCCCTCCGTTTCGGTCGGGCCGGCTTCCGGTGGTAGGAGGGGTTTGCCTTCCGCTGGTGGCACTTCGCTGTCGGCAGGAGGCATTCGTCAACCTGTGGCTTCCGGTTCCGCTTTTGCGGCTTCCGCTGGCGTTTCTCAGGCTACATCCGCTTCCTTTCCCAGCCTTACAGCTGGCATTGGGCAGACGGATGGTGGTCCCCTCCACGGAGTTCCGGTTTCCGGAAAATTTTTCACAACCACTTCCGGTTTCGGCTCAAGTTGCCTCATCGGATTTCGGTTCTGCTGGACATCCTTCAGATGATCGTTATGATGCTTCTGTTGGGGATGAGCAGGATATGGAAGAAGAAGCGTCGGATGCAGACGAGGATGCTCCTCGCCGACTTCCTGCTAAGCTGCATCATTTGTTGGCTTTGGCAGCAGAGGTCACTTCACGCTACTTTTCTGAAGGGGTGTCTGCGGCAACCACTTCCGCTGTCCCTCCTCCATCAGCTTTTGCTGACTTCGCTCCTTCTCAGGAACGGGCTGAGAACTTCAAGTTTCTTGAGTCACCGGCTGTGGCTTACCAACTTGCGAAAGTTTTCATGACTGAGGTTCCCCTTCCGCTGTTAGCGGCTCATGGGGACTCTCCTGCAGAGGCTCAGCCCTGGCTTGCTGCTCCTGGTCGTGTGGATCATCATTCTGCGACCACCAACCGGAAGCTTCGTCTCGCTAGCACTGGCAGACCTTTGATTTCTTCCTTTGCCTTGCCATTAGGCAAGATGGCTTCGGCGGCTGTCGCTTCCGGTAGCAGGATGGTTTTGCCTTCCGCCGTTAACACTTTGGTGTTGGCAGTCGGCAATCATCAGTCTTTGGCTTCCGGTTCCACTTTTGCGGCTTCCTCTGCCTTTCCACGGGCTGCATCCGCTTCCTCCCCCAGCTAGGTGGCTGGCACAAGGGAGGTGGATGGTACATCCGTTCGCGGAGTTTTGGCTTCTGAAAATTTTTTTCCCCGATCTTTTCCGGTTGCGGCAGAGGTTGCCTTGCCGGGATTGGTTTCCGGTTCTCGTCCTTTAAACGATCGTTGGGATACTACTGAACAGGAAGCTGCCATCGTTTTGGCACTAGCAGCAGAGGTTAATACGCACTGTTTCCCTGAGGGGTTAGCAGTAGCATAGTCATCTGCCGTTACTTCACCATCAGCTTTGGCTGATTTTGCTCCTTCTCAGGAACAATCTGCGAACTTTAAGTTTTAGAGTCTGCTTTGGTGGTTTTTCAACTTATGAAAGTTTTCTCAAACGATCTTTTACCTTACTTCTGCCTTTGCCGGCATCTTATGGGGAGGCTCCTGCTTCAGGTTTGCTGTGGCTTGCGTCGCATTCAGCTGGTTTGAACCTTATTTCAGGAAATTTTCGAACTTTTAGTTCTTAGATCCTCCCTCGGGGGCATTTGAACTTGTGGAAGTTTTACCAAATGGTTCTCCTTTGTCACCACTTCCTTTGTGGGCAGCGAGGCGGCGTCGCTTTCGCTTGCGTCACCCGCGCAAGTAACGCATCACGCGCTGAGCGCTATCCGTAGGCCTCGGTTACACCAAGCCTGAGAACTTAGTTTGTTCTTTTCTTCTTACTACGGAACCGCTCCCGGTTGCACCGGACTTGACGGTCATACATCTTAATGTTTATAGCAAGGAGAAACTGTCTGTAAGAACAATTATCTCCTGGCTGTAGAAGATTGTGGCCGCACTTCTTTCTATTATCGTCTTTGAACAAGACTTTGATTCGTTCTTTCCCTTGTGCGGTTACGTACTCACGGGATGCCTTTGTGTTCTGTCGGGACACATATATAAAGGATTTAGCTTTGCTGTTCGTCTGGGAGAAGGCCTCGGCCGACAGTATTGTTTTGTCGGTGAGACTTAAATCTCTTCCTTGCTCGAGGGTTCTCTTTCGAATCCTCTTCTTTGCACGCGGACTCTTCTCTAACAAAGAGAAGCTCACAGCAAAGAAAAGTCCTCGGCCTGTCTTATCGAAGCGCTAAGCTGGCCGTTCTCAGCTTTGGCTTTTATCTTCTTCCCGGCATGGCGCTTTGCCAAATACCCACCACTTTATCCCCTCGGGGCGATTTAGCGGTCGGGTTCAGTGGGCAAACAATAGCACATTTTCATTCATACTATTGACAGTTATGTCAACTGGAGTCTTAGTGCTTGGCTTCACGCTGCTTTCTGCCTTTGTGTTTTACCAATCAATCAATCAATGAGGCTTATATCGCGCATATTCCGTGGGTACAGTTCTAGGCGCTCTGCAGTGATGCCGTGTGAGATGAAATTTTATACGGCCAGTAGATTGCATCCATTTCGGCGCATATTTACCTTTCACGGCCTATTATTCCAAGTCACACGGGTTTATGTAGACAATTATTAACTGTGCCTAAGCAATTTTGCCAGGAAAGACCCTTTTGTCAATCGTGGGATCTTTAACGTGCACACCCAATGTAGTGTACACGGGGGGAGGGTTCGGACACCGAAGAGGGTCTGCACACAAAGTTGACTCTGAAAATAAATTTACGCCGAACCTGGGATCGAACTCACGCTGACAGCGGCCAACTGAATACAAATCCAGCGCGCTACCAACTGAGCTATATCCCCGCCCACAGCGGCTAGAGGGGGATTAGGACTACCACTTTATTGAGGTCCTCTCTTGGGTCACTTACAAAGATCGTGCCGATGTTTACTCCCACCTTTGGATACACAAAATAGATCGTAAGTGGCTACATTTTATTTCAATTCTAAGCAATCAAACAAAGAGCTGGATCATGTTAGTGTCTTTTCTCGTCTGGTTCACAGACACAACCAATCTTTGGATTCTCACACCTTTGCTCAGGCAAGGCGTTCCCATTGATTCTCTCTCCACCAGCGAAGCAGTTCTTCTGCCTCTTGTGGAATGCTTTCCCCTTGTCAGGCGAGAACATGTGTTGTTTCAATCAGACAACACCACAGTGGCCTTTTTTCTCAATAAGCAAGGGGGGCATCTCGCTCCTTATCGTTGCCACATCGAGCATGCGAGATTTTAATGTGGTGTTATCACCACGAGATCTTTTTAGCAGTGAAGTACCTTTCTGAGAGGCTCTATGACTTGGCAGACTCTCTAAGTCAGTCGGACAAGTATGTCCACACGGTTTGGACTCTATCTCACTACGCGCTTCTACTCCTGGTGAATTTGGAGAAGCCGCTGATAGAAGTTTTTTGCCTCTCGGTACTATCACCTTCTGCTAAATGTTCTTCTTCCCGTTCCCGGATAATTCTCTCGATTTTACTTGGAGCGGCCTGTCGGTCGCACATTATGGGCCCATTTTTCATTGGTTGCCAGCCCTTAAGCCCCTTAAAGCTGGCAAGAGGGCGCTGTTTTTTACACTCGATCCTCACGGGTGTCTACTGTACGGGAATCATTGAGACGCTCAGGGGCTTCTGCCTCAACTCTGGATTTGGTCTAGAGATCCCATAAGGGTTCAGCGGCTTAGTTTCCATGTCACATTGACTGGCTTGGAACAAATGGCGTAATATTAACGGAAAGAACTCCATTTCTCTCCGTTCATTGCAGGTGGCATACCACCTATTCGGGCTTTCTGAATTTTCCCCACGTCTCTGTTTTAAGACGTTACGCGATATCAGTTGCACTGAAACAGCTAGGTCGCAAAATTTTTTCACTTGGGCTCTTTATAGCCATCGTGACTAAAGGAGCCTCCCTTTGGTTGGCTGAAAACAAATCTCCAGTCCCGACTTGGGATTTGCTCCTAGTTTTGGAGCTTTTGAGATCGGATTGTTTAATCCTTGACAAAATTAGCCTTACTAATCTAAACACGAGAAGCGGTCATACTTACTCTAGTAGCTTCTGAGAGAAGTGGGAGTAGGTGCATTTTCTATCTGGTTTTGCTATAGACATCTCTTTGGAGAAAGACTGATCTATAGCGCTTAGGTTTAATTCAAATTTCTGACAAATAATCAGAAACCTGAGGAACTAGCTCTGATAATACAATTCAATCCACTTTGCAATACTTTGGCTCTCTTAGAGCCATATTAGCCTATTGAACATTTCGAGTTTTAAATATATTTCTAACTCGCACTGATCCGTTTAGATCATTAGAACAAAGGCTTTTGTTTATTTCCATCAACTCTTGTAGAGGCAATGACTTAGTGAAGTCAACCTTAGCTAGATGGTCTGCCACATTAATTAGGCATGCCTACAGTGGTGGCAAGAAAAGGGGGGGGGGGGGCAGTCAGTCCTCCCTCTTCAGGCAGCACAGACTCAAGAGGTCAGAGTGTGGGCATCTTCTTTACCTGTTCTCAAGTCTGAGAGACTTACATAAGTCATAAATGCAGCTCATTGAACGTGCAAGAACGTAGTCATGAGTTTCTATCTGCAGGATATTTTAAGTACCCGCTATTATAGTACACATCTACTAGACATCAGAAGATGCCTTTTAATATGTTTACCTACGGGACGTATCTGGTGCCCGGCAGTTCAGTACTTTCGGTCTGCCAGCTATTGTAGCTGCAGGCCAGATACTTACAAGATGTTAACTGTGAGTAAATTTACCCACCACCTAGATTGTCCCACGCATCAAATTGAACGCTTTCGGCAAGCGCGCCTTTATCTACACAGCTCCCTCTATTTGGAACTCTCTGCCCATGTCTGTCCGCCTTTCTACCTCTCTCCTTTCCTTCAAGTCCTCTCTAAAAACACACCTCTTCCGGCAATACTTCAACGCCTAGGCTGTTCAGTATCTGCCACATTGAGGAGAGGGGTCACTTGCCATCGTAGCGCGCTGTGGGCCGACTGGGGACGGGTTGCTATTTCATGTGCCTGTTTCTTTGTTTATTTCCGTGTTTTTTCCCTTGTACGTGCGCGCGATTGCTGTCGCGGTGTATGAGTGCGACTACATGTGCCTTGGGGTGTGTGTGCGAGGGCTGTATTTTGTATATTGATTATTTGATACATGTATAAATGTGTCTCCAGGAATATGTTTTGTTTTAATCTTGTGTCGATACTATTTAGTTCTGCCTCGTTATTAGCCATTGAGTATAACTGTTTTATCATCATTGCTTTGTTGTTGTTCTTTGGCCATTTACGTTGAATGACTTGTTATACATTGACATTGATAGTTTTATTCTTCTTCTTCTTCGTCGTTCGCTAGATAGTTTTATCATAAGAACCTTTTCTAATTCCTATTAACTCGATGTTCTTTAACTATATTTATACATAAATGCATATTGTAAAGCAGTATGCATTGTTAGAGGATTTTTTAGTAGCAGTGTTTAAATGTCGAAGCTGCTTTTCCCATTTTTACCCAAGAGACCGACTGTATATTGTGTTATTGTATTTGTCAGACTTGATTGTACCAAGTCCCTACACATGTTGTAATGCGCTTAGAGCCAAATATTTTTGTTTTTTGTAAGGGATAGGCGCAATATAAATATACTTTATTATTATTATTATTATTAGCAATCTGCTATATATGTGAGTTGAGTAAGAATATGTAATTTAATATCAAATTTCATAAATAAATTTTGATTTAATTAATATACTTACCAACTCACATATCGAATTCCCTCCCAGCCTGCCCCGCAAATTGTATGAAGGGGTATATGTTTCAGAACGGAATGAGTATCACCGGTATACATCCTGCGCATGCGCAGGGCACCGGTAGGGGAGATAACCACCACGGACCATGCCTTATATGGCATATGGTTTTTGTTTTAGAGTTATCTCCCCATGTTACCATGTAAGACTGCTTCAATGTCTTAGCAACCAAACGAAGTTATTGCTATATATGTGAGTTGGTAAGTATATTAATCAAATGAAAATTTACTATTGAAATTTTCCAATAGCAAACATTGGACCAGAGAACAATAGCTAAAGTAGGCTGACACTTGCTGCCTTATCCCTGCTCACCAGGCGGATTTAGCCTAATGGAAGGAGTCTGTATCAGACCTGTTTACCCTTACGATTTTGGCGTAATTTATTACGATTTTCTGCAAAAAATACGCCATTCCGCTATCCGTGTCAAGACTACGATTTTCATTAAAAAAAAAAAAAGTAAAAAAAAATTCAAATGTTTGGCATTGTTTTTTTCTATGGTAAAATGGGGTGAAAAAGCACATGACTGACCAGAGATCATGTCTGTCTGATGAGACGCTGGAGAGCCTTCTAGTGGTGAAGTCTCGCCCTCACTCATGCGGCAAACGCAAGTACAGTAGAGAAGCGCTTGACACACTGAAAAAGGCCTACTACGAGCAAAAGAAAAAGAATCAGTGATGCATGTGCTTTTGATGTGATCTTCTTTTAAATTATGATGACTACAAAAACTGACTGATGTGTTTTGTTTGTGAATGATGGATATAGGTGCATGATTGCGTTTCGCAGACACAGTTGTCATGTGCGTTGTAATTGGCGACAAATGCTGGATGATTACTATTTTTGTGCCAGGATTACTATACTGTTCAAAAAAAGAAACGCATAGTTGCTACTTGCCAAATTTGTTTTATTTTTCGAAAAAATTAACAGAAAATCCAATATTTAGATTATTTGTTTGAAATTTGGTATGGACACAGTTGAATGCACACACAGTTCATTTGCATCTTCAAATCAATCAGTCAATCAATACGATTGGGTGCCGAGGCTGTCAAGTCAGTAGGGGGTGTGACTGCCTTGAGCAGCAACAACTGCCCGGCACCTTCTGGGCATGGACTGGATCAGATGCCGGATATCTTGCTGTGGGATGGTGTCCCACTCCTCCTGAAGTGCCTGCAATAGATCGCGGTGATTTGCCGGCGCTTCTTCTCGCCTGCGCACACGTCTGTCCAATTCATCCCAGAGGTGTTCTATCGGGTTCATGTCTGGCGACATGGATGGCCAGGGAAGCACCTGGACATGGTGGTCTGTGAGGAACTGGGTGGTGAGTCGTGCTGTGTGCGGGCGAGCGTTGTCCTGCTGGAATATGGCATCCTGGTCAGCCAGAAGAGGAAGGGCGTGTGGGCGCAGAATTTCCTCCACGTATCGCTGGGCAGTTATGCGCCCTTGGACGTGCACCAGGGTGCTCCTTCCAGCGGTATTGATCGCCCCCCACACCATGACGCCTCCACCACCATGAACGGGTGCCTCATCCACACAGTTGGGCGCGTAACGTTCGTTTACTCTCCGGTAGACCCTCCTCCGACCATCATGTCGCTGGAGCAGGAAGTAGGACTCGTCGCTGAACCACACGTATCTCCAGTGATTCCGGACGGTCCAGCGAAGGTGCTGGTTGCCCCACTGCACTCGGTTCTGGCGATGGCGGCGGGTGAGGACAGCTCCTCTGTGAGGTCTGCGAGCTCTCAAACCAGCTTCATGCAGGCGGTTCCGCACGGTCTGGTCCGATAATCGGTGTGGCCCGGGGAGAGCCTGGACAGAAGATGAGGCCGACAGGAAACGATTCCGGAGGTGGCGGAGCCGTATGAAGCGGTCGTGAGCAGCAGTTGTCGCCCTTGGTCTTCCCGCTCGTGGCAAGTCAGCAACGGAGCCAGTGGCTTGAAACCTGACCCACAGTCTACTGATGGTGCTCTGGGACACGTGGAAGTGCCTGGCGATTGCACTTTGACTTTGGCCTGCTTGTAAACGACCCAATGCAATTTGGCGGTCTTCTCTGCTCAATCGGGCCATCGTTCGTCGCTGAATTGTCGTCTGATTTCTTTGTGGCGAACAATCCGCTTTTATGGGTTTTGGAAGATATGGTGAGAGCTCAATATTCCCCGAGTTTCACGAGATTACACTGAAGCATGACGAGTGGTCATGCCAAATGAGCAATTTTGACATTGTAGCCACTGATAACGCATGCGTCACGTGCAGAGCTCACTTGTGGCAATGGACGAAAGGTCGACGACCAGATAAACATTTTCTGCAGTTTGGTGGATATCCTTGTAGCCATATAACTAAATTAACCAAATATTACAAGCTATGCGTTTCTTTTTTTGAACAGTATATTTTTGGGGCTGAGCATTACTCCAAAACACTTATGGGGGTAAACAGGTCTGCTGTATAAATTGCTCAAGGTTACGTGACTGTGTTTTTAGATGGCTGAGTTTCCCCTGGAGCCCATGCTGTCCAAGATGCTGATCATGTCTGTCCACCTGGGCTGCAGTGACGAGATCCTCACCATTGTCTCCATGCTCTCCGTGCAGAACGTCTTCTACAGACCAAAGGTGATTGTCTTATGTTGTGTCTGAATGATCTGAGAAACTAAGGGAAGTAAGCGCTCCAAATGTGTACGACATGTGCCATGGAGTAAGTGACAGTTATGCGGAACCAATCTTCATTTGAGAGAATAATAAATGTAATGATAAAGGAGGGGGGGGGGGGGAGGGTTTTTGGGGTTGGGTATAGTTCATAAGCTGGTGCGGATCCAGTCTTATTTGGCTCACCTGTTTGGACAATGATAAAAAGTAATTTTTGGAAAATATTCAGTTTTTGACTCTTTGCAAAAAAAGTCCATGAAACTTGGTATTTTTTTAAAATGGATAGATGCCGTGCACCTAAATGTGAGAAATCCAGTGACTTTAAATGCTCATCATGCTGTGATTGTGTTGCACAGGACAAGCAATCGCTGGCTGACCAGAAGAAAGCCAAGTTCCACCAGCCAGAGGGCGACCACCTCACCCTGCTGTCTGTATACAACTCATGGAAAAACAACAAGTTCTCCTCCCCTTGGTGTTATGAGAACTTCGTCCAGATTCGAACCCTCAAGCGTGCACAGGATGTGCGCAAACAGATGTTGGGCATTATGGACAGGTATGGAAAAAGAATGTCTACCTTTTTTTTTTATTAGACTTGTCATGCTACTGCCAATGAAATGAGAAGCCCTCAAAAGAATTGTCGGATTTAGTGTTTTTTTGTGGTTTAAAATGAATGAAGTAATCTATTTTTAGCTGTGATACGAGTTTAGTGTTATGAGCAGTAAGTTTGTTAAATTTGTTTGCATAAAGTATGGAGGCAGGGGGAAAACTATGCAATAGTTTGTAAATCTGAGATTTGTTGCAGTGTGAGATCACTTAAATACCTTTAATAAATCCCTTGAACTTAGCATGCATGGTTTGTGATAGAAATAATTTAAACTGAGGACACGATTTTTTTCTGTCGTATTGTTAAAGATTTCTGTCTGTATAATCTCTCTTGTCATTGTCGGTGGCTTGCTTTGTGTGAAGTATAACAGCAGCCAATTCATTTCATATACCAGCAATATATTTCTGTCTGTATAATCTCTCTTGTCATTATTTGTAGCTTGCTTCGTGTCACCAACAACAGCAACAGATACATTACATACACCAGCAACCAACTTACACTCTTAATCCTTCCTTCCAGGCACAAGCTGGATGTTGTTACATGCGGGAAGAACACAGCTCGCGTGCAGAAAGCCATCTGCAGCGGGTTCTTCCGTAACGCGGCCAAGAAGGACCCCCAGGAAGGGTACCGCACCATCGTGGACTCTCAGGTCTGCTACATCCATCCCTCTAGTGCCCTCTTCAACAGACAGCCAGACTGGTACGTTGTGCTTTGTGGATATGGTTTTAGAGGGAAGAGAGTGAATATTTTTATTTGTGTGTGTGTGTGTGTGTGTGAAAGAGAAAGAGATATGGGTATTTGTGTGTGTCTGTAAATGCAAGAATGCTTGAGTTAGGACCAAAGAATGGCGGAGCTTGAAAGGAGATAAATGGTATGAGAAGATGTGTGCTAAAACGAAAGTATTTAGTGTGTGTGTATGTGTGTTCATAAACCAGTAAATACTTGAGAGCTGGGTTTAGGAAGTGATGTAGGATACCAGAAGACGCTAAAGCTACTTACCTACCATTTCTTTAATCACCGTTTCCAATCAGTATTCCGATTTACTCCCCACCCCCCCCCCCCGCCCCCCTTAAAAGAGGGTTCCACTGTACTGACAAATGGTGTCCCTTGATGATGGCAGGGTGATCTACCACGAGCTGGTGCTGACCACCAAGGAGTACATGCGTGAAGTGACAGCCATGGACCCCAAGTGGCTGGTGGAGTTCGCTCCCAAGTTCTTCAGGTTCTCCGATCCCACCAAGCTCAGCAAGCAGAAGAAGCAGCAGAAGATCGAGCCGCTCTACAACAAATACGAGGAGCCCAACTCGTGGAGAATCTCCAGGGCCTTCAGGAAGTTCCACACCAAAGTCACATTCTGAGAACTGTTTGCAGGGCATTTGTGTGTGTTTTTGGTTGAAGTTACAAACAAAAGAAATCTGTTCTCACCAACACAAGACAGCACATACAATACTAAATTGAATATTTGCTTAGGCCAAAAAAAAAAAATTGTCTGTTTCTGGTAACATGGCTAAAAAAATTAGGGTCGGTAGGTCGGCTTTTTTTTTTTTTTTTTTTTTTTTTCTTTTTTTTTCTTCCCCAAATGTAGACCAATAAAACTAACTTTAAAAATCGCGCAAAGAGACTGGATTCACTATACATAGAGACAAGACACTCAACACATTTACAAATCTGTGACAAAGACTGAAAGAGTATGACATGTTTTTCTTTGTTTACCTGGTCTGATCGTCAGTGACCAGTCAAGGTCGTATTCGTCAGCTTTCACCTTCGTCGCGATATAACCTTCGTGGTTGAAAACGACGTTAAACACCAAATAAAGAAAGAAAGAAGCTTTCACCTGCACCGAATGTTTTTTCAAGTCAAACTCGGGTGTATGGATATCATGAAACACATCCCGGAGCGTGAATGTTTCAGGATACGCAAGTTTAACTCCCGTTTTTTCGTGCACGCACTTCTCTAGCGTCAACGCCAGAATGTGTCGAACATCACCTTTAGATTCCATATTTCAACGCAGCGTGAATGCTTCGGTGTTTGGTGGTTTTACAGGAAGTACCGTACTTTGTACTTTCCGGGTCATATTAAGGCGCGACTTTTTTCCTTCCTCGAGTTCGACCCCTGCGTCTTGTATAACGAAGCGTCTAATCCGTGTATGAAATACGAAAAAAAATCAAAGAGACCGCCTGAGTACCAGTCAAACAACTTGTGATAATGCATGTTTCAGCTACTAGGTACTGCCCTGGCCAAGTTTCCTCGAGCTCTCAAGCCACCCAGCTATCACAATAGACCTGCCTTTGATCTGGCCGCACACACAGATATTTCCACTCTGTTAAACTCGGTCACTGACCCCGGTGCAGGATATGACAGGGGAACCACCTCTCATGGCAAAAACTGGGTCATTGACCCCTGGGAAGAAGGTCGTGTCTATAAACAAGGCCACCCAGCTATCACAATTGACCTGCCTTTGATCTGGCCGCACACACAGAGCACACACATTTCCAGTCTGTTAAACTCGGTCACTGACCGGTCACTGACCCCGTGCAGGAAGCGTTTCCTCTCTCAGATATGACAGGGGAACCACCTCTCACATATTTCCACTCTGTATTCTTCCTTTGATGTGCAGCTTATTTTCATTCTTCCACGGTTTGTTACCGGTATACTTTTTCAATTTTGGTGTGCCCTATCGGCCCCCTGCGTCCAATGGGTGACTAGATTACAATTTTTTTTAAAAAGAAGGGGGTGCGTCTTATAACGAAGCGCCTTGTCACCCGGAAAGTACGGTACATAGAGTGATGTCCCTTACAACTTATGGAAGCTTCCTTATGACTGACAAAGAAACAAACACAAAGGCAAACAAAAAGCAAAAGCAACACGGAACAAAAAAGGTATGAAAAGATGCTTTTGTTTTTGGTTGGACAGAGTATTGCGTGTCATGGCATAAACTCTGTCTTGCAGGCATTAGGAGTGAATGCCTATTAGGGACTAGATTCTGTGGATATGCTATTAAAATTGAGTGTGTGTGGAAGACTTGTTTTTTGCATTTGATGTAATATGGAGAGAGAGAGAGAGAGAGAGAGAGAGAGAGAGAGAGTTTGTGTAGTCCTAGTAAAAGAGAGCACTTATTTTTTTGGAAAGAAATATTGATTAATTGCTATTTGGGATTATTCTAGCAATCACCACTCAGAAAAAGCTCCTTATTATAACAGGATTTTGAATTTTTAAGGAAGAGAACATTGTTGACCTCTGGCAAGGTTTTTAAAAACAGCTATTTTGTTTTCAGTTGTTTAAAAGGCCGTGAAAGGTGAATGCTCGCCCTGATAGGCTTGAGGTTTGCTGGCCGATGTGAATGCGTGATATATTGTGTAAAAAATTCCATCTCACCCGGCAGAAATTAATATGTAAATCGCCGTGAGCTCTTGTGAGAAACGGCGATTAATAAATGTCCATTATTATTATTATTATTAAAAGTGTTCATCCGTCATAATTATTTGAAATTGACTCTCTTCTACAGTTCTAGGGTTTGATGTATTTTGACACATGCATTTTGTCCTTTTCCACATATCAAAATGTGTGTAGATTGAGAAATGTTTAAAACACACACACACATACAAGAACCACTATGAAGTAAATGGAGAACGGACTATACATTATGTCAAGGATAGTTTATACCTGATAGACTTCAGCTTGGACTTGAGTGAGTTTTCAGTGGTGTAAGTGCTGTTTTGAAAGTTGTTGATTGTGTGATTAGATCGATTATTCATGTCAGGTTCATTATTAGAGGTGTATTTTGTACATAGACACGTACATTATTCACTGTCACATGAAGTTTGATTTGTGTTTTCAGGTCGGGAAAATGTACAATTGAAAAAGAAATGTTAATTTGATCGATGAAATTTGTGGTACATTACAAACTTGAGAATGTGGCAATGCTATTGGAACAGTATTTGAATGTTTGCTTTGAATGAGAACAATTGAGTTTTTCTGTTTTCTGTGCTTCCTCTTGGAACGTATGTTTTTGTACCCCTGTTAATGCTTGTACAGTTTGTTCAATGTCTGTGTTAGTTTGTAACTCTTTAGTGAAGAAGTTTACAGTTGTCAGATGACCCCTGAGGCAGTCAAAGCACACGCCACACAACTTATTTTTGTACATATCCACTCATGCCAACACACACACAGTGACACACACCAAATAAAACAAGTGATTCAACAAGCATGTTTTATTTATGGTGGCAATCTCACTCATGTCAAACAAAGAGCACCCATCTAATGATGCTTTCCTTATTCACGCACATAATCCATCAGCAAAAAGTCTGGACCTTTACATCAGACTCTCAGCTCTAAAGCTCTCACTTGAATGCCGTTGCAGAGCGTGTTCACTTTAAACTTTATACCAGAACTTTCTTAATATGCTGGCGCTTCAAGTCATTGGACCAAAAAGGGCTAACCCACAACGGGAAAAAAACGAAAAAAAGAGTGAGTGAGACGGAGAGCGAGAGAAGCTGACAGGAACAGAAAAAACACACGATCTTTATCTAGTGAGCCTGAACAGAAGTGTGAACCATGTTAGAAGGACCGTACATCCTACCTCATACACCAAGACAATAACATAACACAAATTATTTCCACATGGACACTTTTCATTTTTTGCCGTCTTTCTTGGGTGGCTCCTTATCCTTGCCGTCTCTAGGGGTGTCAGAGGTGAGAGTCTTCATGGCGTCTTTGATGGCTGCGCTGTTGGGGTCGACGCCAGGTAGATTTTCTAACACACTCTGAAGGAAATCCGGATCTTGCATCACTTCTGAGTAGTCCTCCTCATCCTGTGGACGGAACAAAATAAAACGTCTATCAGTTTCTGAAAACTATATTCATACCCTTCATTGCCTTCTCTTCATGACACATGTTGAAAAAAAGTATGCAGATAGATATACCTAAATACCAGGAGATCAGCAAAAAAGACTAGAAAAACGAAATACCTTTTCAAGCATTATATTTACAATAAAAAATGCTCTGGTTTGTTATAGTAATATTCCCATCTCCTATAATCTGCTCAATAATAAATATGACCAGTTTATATAAAAACACACACACAAACAAGAACCTTTTTTTTTTCCTTTTTTTTTAAATAAACAAAAACAAAAGTGATTGTGCTGGCACTGTCAGTCCTTACCTTCTTGCCCGCACTAGCAGTGGCCCCCTCTGCAGTTTCCACTTCCATTGGTGCAGCAGCAGACTCTTCCACACCTGTCAAACCAAAGCATTGTTCTTTCATATAAACTTAGCAAAATAATTATCGTGACAAATGTTGCACCTCAACTAAAGCATAAATTCTTGTGTCATTCCATTCAAGCTTTGAATGCCTTTTTTTTTTTACACAAGAATTTATGCCTTGGTTGAGGTGCAAAATCTGTGGGATTAATTTGTTTGGCCAAGTTTAGTTAAAGCAAAGGCTCACTGATGTCTTCTACAAAACATGTTCTACTAACAAGCTATCAACCCCTATTGTAAAATACTGAACTACAATGATGGAACTGCAATATGAAAACATGTATTATTGGTCAAAATTTAATCTCTATCATTGTTAAAGAGAAAATTAGCAGCAGCAATCAAGTGAATTCTGCAAAAACTCTTGTCAATCAACTAACCGTGTGTGAAGCAAGTTCAACCTACTTTCTCGTCCACCCACTCACCCAAACAATCTTTCTTTCTTTATTTGGTGTTTAACGTCGTTTTCAACCACGAAGGTTATATCGCGACGGGGGAAGGGGGGAGATGGGATAGAGCCACTTGTCAATTATTTCTTGTTCACAAAAGCACTAATCAAAAATTTGCTCCAGGGGCTTGCAACGTAGTACAATATATTACCTTACTGGGAGAATGCAAGTTTCCAGTACAAAGGACTTAACATTTCTTACATACTGCTTGACTAAAATCTTTACAAAAATTGACTATATTCTATACAAGAAACACTTAACAAGGGTAAAAGGAGAAACAGAATTCGTTAGTCGCCTCTTACGACATGCTGGGGAGCATCGGGTAAATTTTTTCTCGTCCCAATCAATATGGGACTCCCCCTAACCCGCGGGGGGTCACCCAAACAATTCACAACCAACACAAACAAAGCAAAACAAGCACAACAACAGATGACAGAAGCCATGCTTGTAAAACTCGCACATGAATCGGAGAAAAGATTCTGAAATGTTGGTTACAAAAAGCTGGAAATGCTGACTCTCTCTCTTTGCTTCTCCCCTCTCTTTTTCTGCCTAGGTCCGAAAACGAATTTTTGCATTTTAAAGATATATGGAAAACAAGGCTGAGGCAAAAATATGTAGGTGCATATGTTTAGCATGGACATGAGTTAACGGTCTCAAGAATGGCCCTGGCAACCGCTGAAACTACGAATTTCAATGGAAACACAGATGAAACCCTACCCTGGCAAAACCTGACCGAACAGGCTGTAAAAGGAGAAACACACATTGTCATCCGTATGTTTGTTTCTCCTTTTAGGATCACCAATATAAACTTACAGCTTGTTGTTGATCCTTAACATGCTCATCATATATATTATATCCATAAATTGTTGATCCTAAAAGGAGAAACAAACATACAGATGACAATGTGTGTTTCTCCTTCTAGGATCACCACTATAAGCTTGTAGCTTGTTGTTGATCCTAAACATGCTTATTATATATTCTATCCTTGAATTGTTGAATAAAACACTGTTCAAACAAACAGGCAGTACATACCAGTGTTTTCCATGGACAGCCTAAGGGCGTAGGCAATCTGCTCATCCTCACTCATGGTGTTGAAGTCCGAGCTGGGGGTGGCTGCAGGCGACGCACTGTCCCCGGTACCCGTGGTGGCGGTCGACACCGCCAGGGCTTTCTCCAGCAGAGCCTCATCGGTGGATGCTGCGAACAAAAATAGAACAAACCTCACTGACAACTTTGTCTCCTAAGGTTGATAAAAAGGACAGAGGCATGCTAGAAAGAAAAAAACCCAGAAACATAGCAAGAGCTTTCTAAATCAGTGGATGCTGCCAACAAAAATTGAACATTCCCCACTGACAACTTTGCCTACTAAGAAATATTAAAAGGACAGAAGCATTCAACATTTCCTGCTAGAAAATGAAGCAGAAACAACAGCTTTCTCAATCAGTGAATGCTAGTGTCAACGAACACATCACAAACCTCACTGACAACTCTGCCTACTAAGAATGATGAAAAGAACAGAGGCATAAAACTGTCATGCTAGAAAACAAAGCAGAAACATAGCAAGAGCTTTCTTAATCGGTGGAAACTGTAAACAAACAAAAACAAGTCATGCTAGACAATAACGCAGAAACACAGCAAAAGTGGAAAACACAGACATGGGATTCAGAAAAAGTGATAATTAAGGAAAAAGAAGGTGGGGGTCTGGGGGCCGCAGAAGGCCCCCAGTAGGGTCCAGGGGCAACGCCCCTGGTCGGGGTCTGGGGGCGAAGCCCCCACAAGCTGAAGGTTTTTAGTGTTTTAGACACACAAAAATGGCCCTGAAATGCATATTTCAGCTTACATATACCCCAAATATACCTACATATACATATACCTACATATACCCCAACATTTTCTCAGCGGATTTGCACGAATCTCAAGAATGATCCCTGGAGCCTAAAAATTTACGGAATTCCGTAAATTTAAGGAAGAATCCCATGTCTGAAAACAGATCCCAAAGGAGCAGGAAAGTTCATTTTGTTTTGAGTGGTACATGCGTTGCAAGGAAACCCTTGGAACCAGCTAAAAGTGTCTTTATCTTTTGGTCATGTACAGAGACAAAGCAATAGCAGAAGGTGTCTTTTCTTAGGTGTCCTGGCTCACAAAGCAGGTAACACTGTATGTTTATTTTGTATTCATATTCATATATTTAGCCAAGTTACACCGCTAACCTGTGGACAGAGTGGTTGACTCGGCCACTGAGGCAGTGACAGCTTTGCGAGCATCACTCTCCTGGCGAGCCCGCTGTTCCTCCATGGATACACGCAAGGCCTGAAACATGCCACACATCAATACAACATTAACGCAAATACACACAATGAACATAAACATCAAATCAGATTGTTTTTTTTCCCTAGCATGGATATTTTGGTTCAGCACCATTGTGATAAAAAAAACATACATAGTAAAAGAAGAGTGAGTAGATTTACTAACTATGAAGGGGCAAAGACAAAGAGCTACCTATCCGTACTTCCACTCCACAGACAGGTCTGGGTGGCCGAGTGGTAAACGCACTTGCCTCGGAAGCGAGAGGTTGCGAGTTCGACCCTGGGTCAGGGCGTTGTGGTGGGTTCAAGTGCTAGTCTTTCAGATGAGACGAAAAACTGAGGTCCCTTCGTGTACACTACATTGGGGTGTGCACGTTAAAGATCCCACGATTGACAAAAGGGTCCTTCCTG
This sequence comes from Littorina saxatilis, assembly GCF_037325665.1. Classification (NCBI taxonomy): domain Eukaryota; kingdom Metazoa; phylum Mollusca; class Gastropoda; order Littorinimorpha; family Littorinidae; genus Littorina; species Littorina saxatilis. The sequence goes on from NC_090256.1 coordinate 39,644,636, forward strand.
GCAAAATTGTATAGGCATAGATAAAAATGTCCACCAAATAGCCGTGTGACTTGGAATAATAGGCCGTGAAAGGTGAATGCCCGCCCTAACAGGCTTGAGGTTTGCTGGCCGATGTGAATATATATTGTGTAAAAAATTCCATCTCACACGGCATAACATAAAAAAAAAAAAATAAAATAAAAAGACAGACAAATAACAAATAAATTGGATTTGTTAATATAAGCTTTATGCTTGAGTTTGGATCCTCAATGTTAAATATTGTATGTCACGATACTAAATTTAATCAAGTTTTGTTTAAACCAAACAGACAAATACAGAGTTTTACTTTCAAAAGGCAGACACAGACAAATACAGCCTGTCAAAAGGCAGACACAGAGACAGACCAACCGACCATAAACAAAAGAACACAGACTCACCAGAGCCAGTTCAGGATCTTCATTAGGATCAATGCCAAACTCATAGCCTCCAGTGGGCGCCCCACTTCCATCCTCTCCCACGATGACAGGGGAGCTAAGCAGAGCATCAGACAGCATGGGGCCCGGTGGTACCGTCACCAGATGGGAGCTGAAAACAAGTCAAAAGCATGAAAATTATCTCGCAGTTAGATAGGGATTGGTTGTCTAATAGTAATAGTGAGTGTATCACACTGTGATGTCACTGATCTAGGGTTGAATCCACAGTTGTGGAAAGGGAGAGGTTCAACTTTTTTGTGAGCCAACTGTTTGATATTGCCCATGTCATGTGTGTGCGTAGCTGCGTGCGTAGCATTCATCAAAGATTACCGAACTCACGAAAGATACCCTACCCACATACTCAAAGCACAGCAGAATGCAGCTGCTGATATGAATAAAAAAACAACACAACACATGCAACATCTCTTGAAATTGACAGGGACAAAAGATCCATCACATACACATTTAACTCTTAAGCCAAAACGGCAAACTGTAAAGAAAACCTTTTATGTTATGGCGTTGTTGTTGCTGTAGCTTTATCACTGCAAAGCATTCTCATCTCTAAAGACTGACCTGTTACCATCTTTTTCACTGATGGAAAACTCAACCTGCATTTTTAATTCTCTATTGCTGTATTGATGGTTGCGGTTGCTGCTGTGTTAGGGGAAACATTTGTATGCATGCTATTGACTGACCTGGCCCCATCCTTTCCATTGATGGTGTTGACGAAAGTAGTCAGCTTGTCAGTGTTCACTCCCTGCGAAAGAAAAGAGCAATGTTTATACTCTTAATCACCATCCCCTTTTCTTCTGAAATCTCACTTCAATACCTGCAGACAGTGTCAAAGTCATAGGGAGAACATATAATACAAATGTAAATCACATTAAACCCCTTTACTTTACTTTACACACACAGAAGACGGATTCTTTAAAGAATGAATTAACTTTCAAGACAAACAAAATGCAAAATCACTGCAAACTTTCCTGTCAAAGGAAACATACCTCTTCTCCAAAGTTGATGATATCCACGTTGACCTTTTCCTTCTTCAGTTTCTTGGCAGTCTTCATGATCTGAAGAGATAAGAAATGAAGAAAATGACTTCCGAGGACAATACAAAAGTGTGCAGACTACAGGGACGTTTCAATCAAAACAGACTGTACAACTATCAACCGGGCACACTGCAGATCTGGTAACGCCTTAAATTTGCCGGTGGGCAGCATTCAGGGCTTAAAATCTTCCTCCTTTTTGAAAATATCCTCTAATTAAAAATCTTTTTTCTCCTCCTGAAAGTTTTGGTCCTCTTCCCCAGATACCTGAAGCCTGCCAGCCTTGTCTCTTTTACCCAAAGCTTTGCTCAGAATGCACCAGATACCTGAAGCCTGCCAGCCTTGTCTCTTTTACCCAAAGCTTTGCTCAGAATGCACCAGATACCTGAAGCCTGCCAGCCTTGTCTCTTTTACCCAAAGCTTTGCTCAGAATGCACCAGATTGCTTAGATTTGGTTCCAATTTTAAAGTTTTTTTCCCTATGTGTATGTGTCTGTGCATGCATGAACTATTATAAATACAGGTGTTCCATGTTATTGTTAACTCAATGTTTACTAATTAGTACAATGCAGCCACTGCACACTGCAAGGACTAAGACATGGAAAAAAAGGAAAGCCTGCTCTTGTGCATATCATGCAGATATAGCTTTACACTGACACAATCTGGTGCACTGATACTGATAGTCAAACTCTCACAGTGTTGATCACAGGCCTTGGTCTTTGGTCATTTACGCATACCTTTTTGATCTGACGCATTATTCTGACACCAGCTCGGTCAAATGTCTGACAGCTTTGTAAAGTGAGACACGTTTTGACACAAGTTTTTTTGCGGTCAGGAAGTTGTTAAATGATTGTATCTTGAAATCCAGGTCCAACTGGCCTATTGTCAGCTGTGTCTAGGAACTTCAACAACATCCCTCTCGCCATCTATAATGCATTATGTCTGCTGAATATTGTGGACTGTATTAAATTTCAATTACACACCTCTTTGTCATCATCCTCTATGGGGCTGCCAACAAAGACAATGATGCGCATCTTGTGGTTACGTCCTTGACGGTGCTTTAGGGCCAGCTGCAGTAAGAGAGGAAAACATTTGTAAGTACAATATTAAATGGACAACCTGAAAATGTGAAATATGACCTTGAGTCTTTTCTTCTCCTTTTCCTTCCGCTGAGCAAACTCAACATCGACACTTTCAGCTTGCAACTTTTGTTAAATGGAGCAACAGGCAAATACAGGGATGAACGTTAAAATCCAGAAAATCTGACCAAGAGACACTATCTTTTTTCAGTTTTGTCCGGAATGGCTTTAAAATCAGGAACAGGAAATCTTTTCTTCAATCAGGACTGTTTTATTTCTGGATGCTACTGGGAACTTTCATCCCTGCAAAATAAAAGAAGGGAAAAAAAGCGACAGAAGAAGAGCACACCAGGACTTACATGTGCCACCCTGACGGCGGTGATGAAACTGATGTCACCCCTGGGCTGGACCTGGTGAAGACGGGCCAACACACGCCCCACATCCGCTGTCAGTGTCACCAGTACTTCCACACTACGCACACACAGACACCGAAAAGGTTAACACTTTCAGGCTACAAAAATAAAATACAGAATAAAAAAGTCCAGTGACAGGGCCCAACATTTTTTTGTACTATGGTAATAGCAATAGGCAGGTCAAAATTTGTTCATTGTAATTGTATGAGAAGACTTGATTTTGTGGGCCTTTGTTTTACCCAGATGCATCTGTCTTTTCACTGGCTGGAACTCAAGTGAGTCGTGCCCCCTAGATGTTACTACACAGATAACTAAGAGCAGGAGAAAGCACAACCACAACGTAAGCAGTCCACTTTAAAAAAAAAAATCAAAAATAATCTGTGTAACTTAACTCTGTCATAATCATTCCTTCTGTGGGCTGTAATTTTCAAACAATTTCTCTTCATAACAATAGCTTAATATCAGTAATTCCACGTACTGTGACATTTTGAGCAGACCAACGTTGTTCTCAGGGTTGGACCTTGTCTTTGACATGCACACCAAGTTGACTGCGTCCTGCTGCGCTTGCATGCGTGTGGGAACAAAGTCCCCATTACGCATGTAGTCACTGTTGTCAACACTGCAAGTAAAGAAAAAAAGAAAAAGAAAATCAAACAAATGAAACATCTGTACTCTAACTGGGAAGAATACTCTAAAATAGTATTACTATTACACACAAGATTGCTGACAGTGACACTGACAGTGTATCTGTATCTGTGGGTTACGTCGCTAGCATCCAGATTGCTGGCTTTGGCGCGACGGGTGGGTGTGCGCAGCGACGTCGTTTATCGGCGGCTGGTAGTCAGCGCCGCCTTGAATGCCTCAGTAGAGGCTGAGTGGACAACTGTGTTGTCCAGGTGATTCCACTCTATTGTGGATCGTGGGAAGAACGACTGTTTGTATTGTTCAGTGCCAGTCCATCCATCAAATCGTACTTGATACACTGAATTTCCAACATACAGGTTGTCTAATAATTATTGTGAATTATTAGTTCGCTTCAATTAGTAACTGTTATATTAACAGCACAGAAATTTGTCTCGTATGTAATGAAAGAAGAAAGAAAAAAACGGGGTAGCCTAACCGTAGCCACTTCGATTCAAGTTAAGTGTCACTGTCACTAGTGTCAGTGTCTGGAAACACAACAACTCTGACTTTTTGTATTTGCTCCGATTTTAAGACGATTTTAACATAACACATTAATATACATGTGGTGTTTCAATGATAATAATTTAAATGATGCCTGTGGGTACAACGCAACATTTTGCTTCCAAACGCTTTGTCATCGTGAAAGACTCAACACAATACGACACAAACGATGCTAATGAAAACAAGTTCTTAATCATTTTGATTCACTAAACACACCGCAGCATAATTGTATGTGAAAACGTGTATCTTAAGGTACATCAGAGTTGGAAAACAGAGATTAACACGACAAACTTTCTGTAAAAACTTACCACACAAATGTACTTTCCAGCACCATCTTGTTTTTCTGACTGTTCCGCAGTAAATGAACCAGTACTATTGTTTTTGACTCTAGTTTCATACTATTCTGTAAATAATTTAGTAAGCAGTAATAATAATACGGTTACAAATTATGCATTCATGTTCTATATTATTGTTGTAAAAATAACCCAACCATTTCTATTCTATAATCATGCGAAGTAAATTCAAGGGAAATTACTCTAGTAAACAGTTTTGAAGGGGCTGGGATTTGGAACTTTCGATTTCGTTGATCATCTATAGCTATGTATCATGCTTACACTTGTGGTTTTAACGGCTTTGGTCAGATCGAGGAACTTGAATTCAATATGAAATCATATTTGAATATGGCGATGAAAGCGCTTGACATCGACCACAGCGAAACTAAGGAACAGAAACTGCCATCTGAAACAGCAACCAAGAAGTTCAAAGAACACAGCAAGCATGATAAAACACACGCAGACACGCAGAGTTGTAAGTCTCCGATCAGTGAAAGCAGACAACTGCAGAGCCTAACAATGAGCACAGATTTGACACGGAAAAGAAAGATGAAAGAAACTGACGACGATTCTGTAAAAAGACCTTTTCCCAGTCAAACGTGGAATAGAAACATAGTGTTGCTTTGGAAAATATGTTCTTTTGCGGATGGCATTCAGCTGGAACATGTGGAGATGACGTGGTCCAGATGTGCAGTGACGCTGTTAGCACGGAAAGGTGATATACACAGAATAATAGTCAAGCATACTCTACCAATTCAATGGCTTAATTATTGTTGTGTACATCATTCTTCATACATTTACAGGAATGTTTTGCACAAGTCCTGTATATATATATGTGTGTGTTGCTGTGGTCATTTTGTTTATTTTTATTATTTACTACCAAGTGTATTACACAAATTATGAAAGAATCATACATTGAGTTTTATCTTACAGTTACAAAAGTAAAATACTCTTTTTCCCACTCATTTTCATGCTCACTTTCTATTTCTCTTTGTGTCTTTCTCTGCCTCTGTCTCTCTGTCTCTGTCAGTCGCTCTCTGTCTCTCTGTCTGTGTGTGTCTCTCTCTCTCTCTCTCTGTCTGTCTCTCTCTCTCTCCACCCTCCCTCTCCACCCTCCCCCTAAATAGTAACCAGAAATGATGATAGTGTCTCCATTATATTGACCTCAGTGTGTGTCGATGGGGATTAGGATGGTTTGGAACTGGATTACCTCATTAGGTTGCCGATAACAATCGGACATTACAGTCGAACCTGGCCTGGATAACGACCACCTAGCTGCCCATTACCACCACCCCAAAGGATCCCGGACGAGTTATGTTTCTATATATATTTCACCTTTCTATAGCGACCTGACCTGAATAAAAATTGTAATAACCACTTTTGGCCGGTTCCTTGGGTGGTCGTTATAGGCAGGTTCGACTTTAACATTTTTTCATAGTCACTATGCGTTCAGGCAAGAGCCTCACTGTACTTTTCTTCCAACCAGGTACCATAGACTGCATCCAAGCTTAAAGACAGGCCGCACAGTTTTAACAAGAAAACCAACACAAATCTAACAGTAACACTTTCTTGAAATCCAGAAACAGATAGACGGCTAATGTTCCAAAATTCAGAAGAAAAAAACCAAGAATTGTAGGTTATTGATTCTTAAATACTTTCTTGATTTTTGCCAGTGCAATCAGCAGTAATGTACATGTATGTATTGGTTTTATGTACGTCCGTATATTTTCTGTGATATATTGTATGCTATGATTTTTTTGCAATGATGTTTAGCCATAGTCCGTTATACGCGTAGGTGTGCGAGAATATGTAAGCGCAGTGCTTTAAAGATGTCCATGTGGGAATGTGTAAGTGGGCGTAGTCGAATTTCCATGTGGGAATGTGTAAGTGGAGCATATATAAGAATGCCCATGTGTGAATGTGTAAGTGGAGCGTATAAGAATGTGTAAGTGGAGCGTGGTCGAATGTCCATGTGTGAATGGGAAAGTTGAGCGTATAAGAATGTCCATGTGTGCGATGTGTAAGTGAGACATGGATGTGTTCATGACTGAATGCGTAAGCACAATGCAAGGAATGGCCAGAGAGGTATGTGGGAGGTGTGTTTATAACCTGCCCTGTTATATAGTGCTATATGTCTTATGTAAAAACAATGTCCTGTTTGTATTATTGTTATGTACCACGCCTGAATTTCTCTATGAGATAATAAAGTATTCTTATTCTTATTCTTATTCTTATTCCTTTCAGATCTGGAATATAAAAAGCAATACCACACTGTGATTTGTGGCTATCCTGGTGCTGCTAAGGACAGTTCAGAATCCCTACTTCTTCACTTGTCTGACACTGAGATAAAGACCAGTAATGAAGCAGGTATGCTGTTACAAGAGGAGGACAAGTTGCTTCTTCTCAGAGAAGGGTCAAGGACTGCTGAACCTGTCACTCTGGTCACCCAAGGGTCAGGTGATATCAGAGATGCCAGCAGCATTGGGTGTGTGTCGGCAACAGCTTCTGAGATCATCATAGCTTATGGTAAGCTCTCCTTTGTAAGTGTCAAGAAAAAATTCTTAGGTCGCGAAAAAAATGGAGTTAGTCAGGGAAAATTAATCTCTTTTTTTGGTTGTGCCGATCCTGTTTCAAGGTGAATGCAGTTATACTCATGTATGTTCTGTTTTAATTTTTAATTTTTAAAGCTGAATGAGAGTTCCTTGTCCTTTGTAGCACTGTTGCGTCCCCTTCCTCACTTTCGCCATGCCGTTTTCTTGAAAATATTGTTTCTGTTTGTTTTTAGAAATATTTCTTCTCCTAGCATTGTACCACTGCATGAAGTGCCAGTTATTTTAATCATACAAAAAGTAATAGACTTTCAATCTCATGTGTGTGCTGTATTTTTGATAACATTCTCATTGCAGATGGAATTTCTGTGGGGAAAGTGTCTTTGGAATGTGAAGAGAGTGAGAGTGCGGCCCGGAAGTCTAGCGGTGACGGTCCAAGGCTAGTGTTGACCTGCCTGGATTCTGGGCTGTCCATTCAGCAAGTCAGCTGTGGACTGGAACACTCTGTGTTTCTCATGCGTCATGGCACTGTCCTTACATGTGGCTCTGGAAGGTGGTCATTTTGTTCGGTTATGTGTGTGGGTGTGGAGGTGGGTGGATGGGGGTTTGCGCTTGTGTTTGAGTGTGTGTGTGTGTGCATCTTTGTGTGTATGCATGTTTTCATGTGTGTGTGTGTGTGTGTGTTTGTGTGCATGCATGGGTTCATGTGTGCCTGCGTGTGGTATTTAGGGAGTGACAGAGTGAGTTAGAGAGAGAGAGTATGTGTGTTGCTTTTAAGGGGTGTTGCTTACTTACATTTTTTAATATCAGGATTATACATGTATTTTGCAGTTTTTCACAGGTATGCAAACCACTCTATTGACAAGTGGAAAGAAAAGTGCAGAATAGAAACAATTTAAATTATAAGACTGCTCTCTTTGATGAACAGAAGCAATTTTCTGCTGATGTTACAATTTTAACATCAATTTTCATGTGAGTATTTCTAGTGGTCGTGTGTTTCAGCCGTGGTCAGCTGGGTCATGGTTCACTGGAGGGTGAAGAAGTTCCTCGAGTCGTGTCTGCCATGGAAGGTCTACGTTGCGTGTGTGTCAGCGCAGGGGGTTGGCATTCAGCGGTCGTTTCTGGTATGTTTATCATTATCATCGAATAAATGATACACATTATGGTAGGGAGAGAATACTGTCAGGCAGAGAGAGGGATAGATGGACAAGTAGATTTCTGATGCTCTGTGTTGGACCTGGACAGTTTTTGTGAGTAAATGTAGGCTTTGGTCATTCTGCTGCTGCTATTATCAATTTCTTTTGCAATATTTTGATGTATGTTGAAGCAAAAAAGCATACAGATAAAGGCAAATTCATGCCCAATTTTAGACCAAGCAGCCATATGTCAACATTATCACACAATAGACATACAAGCATATTAAATATTATGAGAGTGATTTAGTGAATGATGGAGTGAGGATTTATGAATGGATGGAGGTGGGTGGATGGGTGCAATGACTGATCAAATGATTGTTTGATAATGAAGATATTTTTGATACTTTGTTCAGCTGTTTGAAAAACTGGTCAACTTGACTCATTTCAGATTGTGGAGATCTTTACATGTGGGGATGGAATGAAAGTGGTCAGCTTGGACTGCCGTGTCCAGCCCTTGAACGTCACAAACAACATCACCAGAGTGACCACGGTCAAGAATGTCTTGAGCAGCAAAAGCTTGCAGAGAGCGGAGAGACAACGGCTGCCTCCCTCCATCTGTGGCCACAGTGTGTTGATGTTGTGGATGTGGGATGTGTGAATGTGGAGGAGAATGCGGTGGTCCAGGTGGCGTGTGGAACCAGGCACTCTGTGGTCCTGACAGGTGAGAATTTATAGTGTGTGTGTGTGTGGGGGGGGATGTGTGTGTGTGTGTGTGCGTGCATGTGTGTGTCACTGTGTCTGTGTGCGTGTCGGTGTGAGTGTCTATCTGTGTGTTTGCGTGACTGAATCTCTGTGTGTATGTGTGTGTTGTGTATGTGTGCATTTGTGTGTGTGTGTGTGTGTGTGGGGGGGGGGGGGTGGATGTATTAGTTATTTGGCATCATTGAAATTTTTTAGTAGAATCTAGTAATATGCTGTCAAGCTGTTAACATAAGTGTCCTAGCATATGTGAAATTGGGCTTGGATTGAGATTAGTAAGCATCTTAGTTTATCCCTTTGAGACGCTTTTATTTCCAAGAACAATGATACGTGTAGTTCCCTCCCTTTGTCGATTTCTCTACAAAAGCATTACAGATAGCTTATTGCTGAGGTATGACAATGACAAGTTACATGAATAATGTGTTTTTAGAAATTCTGTTTCTGTCAATATAGCATCAGAATAAGTAAAGAAGTACACAGCCCTTTAAGACCTCCATTATGTAAGATTTCCCTGCTGTTATGACCTTGATTTTTTTTTAATTTTTGTTTGTCACATCTGTATATTTATAGACAGGTTCGACTGCATATCCAGAATGCCTGTAAGCTTGCTTTGCTGATGCTTTCTTGTCTTTGACATATTCATGCAATTTCTGTCAACGTTTCAGAGAGAGGGCAGGTGTTCTCCACCGGATGGAACAAGTACGGACAGCTGGGACTAGCGCACACCGACAGTGTTGATCAATTTTCATGTGTCATTTTCACTGGCCACCAGGAGGCCACAGTGACTCAGTTTTGGTGCGGAGCGTGGAACACCTTCTTTGTGGTGAAAGAGACGTCAGATACCACAGAGCAATATGATACTGATACTTCTTGATGGAGTGCATGGAACTCCTTCTTTGTGGTGAAAGAAACGTCAGATACCACAGAGCGATTGGATATGGAGACTTCTTGATGGACAATCAGATTCATTTGCAGTGGAACCCCCCCTTGTAAGATCTCATACGATCTGAGAAAATAGGTCTTAGAAGGTTGTCTTAAAATGTTGGCAAACTTACAGAGGTTGTGAACAGAAAACTCAGCAAGAGTAAGGTTTGAAAGGGAGGGGGGGGGGTGAAGGGGGGGGGGGGGGGGTAATTGAAGGTCTGAAAAGGTAGGTTTCTCTGCACTGATACTTCTTGGTGAATAGTATAGATTCATGTGCTCAAGTTCGTTTGGCGATGTTTGGTGGTGAAACCCTACTTTCCTGCCTGCAATTTGCTTCAAATAAATAATTCATTAAGAAATTCGAATAGTGTTGGGCGATTGATTTCCACAAACTTACACAGTATGTACCATGTTACCATGTCAAAAATATACCAACAAACACAGAGACACTTGTATGTGCAGGGAGAGAGAGAGAGAGAGAGAGAGAGAGAGAGAGAGAGAGAGAGAGAGAGAGAGAGAGAGAGAGAGAGAGAGAGAGAGAGAGAGAGATGTCAGATGTCAGATGGTAAAAGTATAGTAGGAGTGAACACAAACACTTAATTCACTGACAAATGCTAGCATATTGAGACGTGCACAAACATACACAGACACACATGTTATGAATAATGCAAGCGTATTCATCACACACACACAAACACACACACACATGAATTCCTTCAAGCATCAAGTTGCAGTCATCCCGCAATTGACACTGAATTAGTCTTTTAATTTCCAAGATCAACAGTACCAGACAATATGTCATCTCAAATGTCTGCATCAATTCGGACTGATCAAACAAGACAACAATAATTATGCAGCATTTTGCAAAATACCGTAACAATATTGCACTAATGTCTGGGCCAAATACCACAACAATCATTGAAACTTGATTGTTTCAGTATCACATGAAGGACAGCTTGGACAACATGAACCGGCAGCGACAAGGAGTATGTCTTTGTCCAAGCTAGGAAAGAGAACGGTAAAAAAAAAAAAAAAAAAAAAAATCGGCTATGATTTCACACGGTATTGTACAATGGTACGTGCAACGAAGGGACATCATTGGGACCATCTTAAATCGTCAATGCATTGCGGGTGGCTTACATGCATATTGTGGCCGAGGATAATACACAATGGAATAACAGACTGTGTCCTTCACTGAGAGGTTTTCTTTGATCGGAGGGGCCTCATATCACAGGTACCCCTGTAATGCACACAGTAGATAGGCTTACGGGATTGCTACACTTCCTTTTTTGTAAACACTAAGTTATCTGAAAGTCAATTGTTTAATGTCAATTTGAGCTCAGCGTATACATTCTTATGTTCCCCCTAAGTGACAGCTTGTGCTAAATAAATCACAGACGCATGTTTAAAAAAAATGCATTTAGTCTGCCAATGCTTTTACGCAAATTCAAACATCAGATTTTTTTTAATGAAGACAGTGGTACCTGCAATGGAGGGACTGACATCCTAGGTACGAGCTTAAAGTGCCAGTACATTGCAGGTGACCTGTTAGGAACATTTTAGTCAAGATGATAGACAAAAGTGTTACAGAAGGCGTCCCTTATTGCGAGGTATACTCTCGTCAAAAGGGCCTCACATCACAGGTACCACTGTTTGCACAAATGTAGATTGTTCTCTAGGTTGAACTGCTGTCAGGTCAACTTTATACAACTGTATTCCATACAGACTGTGGCCTTATACCTTTTATAGCCAATACTACAATAACGTTTCTAAAATATGCAGCAGATGTCTTTTATATATACCACAATACGTATGAAGGATGGTTTTTTGTTGTTTTGTTTTTGTTTTGCGATGATGAAAAAAAAGTCATTATTATGACAAGGGCTGTATATTGCCCTTTGAAGTGCAGAAAGCTGATTGCCTCCCTTGGAGACCATTTTCTCAGGTATGGTCTAATTGTTATACCTTGCTTGTAACTGTTTTTTAAATTTTTTGTTTTAAACTAAATTCTTCCGACAGTCAAGGGGTTAGACCTTACTCTGGACAACAAAGAACCGCAGGCCATTCGGCGTTTAACGTACAGAGACGTAGGCCCAAGACCTGTGCACATGGCGAACTTTCAATTAAGTTTCCATCAATTTTCGATGGTTGGAAGTCACTCAGACGTTGCTGAGACCAAGTGGGCCAAAAGTTGGGTATAAAAATGGCCCTGATTTTGCAGCGACTCAAACATATTCAGTTGAACGATGCTCTACTCAGTTGGCGACTCTCCCCCATTTCTCAAGTGGCTTAACACCAGACGCTCTATGATTAGAGGCTAGATTTAGCTGTTTGCGTGCGCGCTCACCCTTTAGTCGTTGCATATGCTGTCGGGTTTGCTTTATGCTTTACAAAGAATCACAGAATCATTTTTGCAACGTGTGATGGTCAAAGTTAAAATACTTTTTCATTTTTATTATTACTCTTTTGATAATGTTTTAGTCATCATACCTGTAAATAAGTATGTTGCTCTTATACAACACGCACTATTACTACTGCTACTACTACTACTACTACTACTACTACTACTACTACTACTAATGCATTGGTTTTTATAACAGGTAACACCGGTAGAGTATATCACCAAAATTACATCATTTGATATTTTTCAGCTTCTTGACAATAGCTTTTTCAATGCGCATTGTCGGGTATGCACACGTCTATTTGACGAAACTTCTGCTTTCAGCAGCGGAACAGTAGAACGAAGCGACCATGAAGAAAGTGTCCATTGAGGAGTTTTCAAAGACTAACACAGCGTTTACATTTCTCATACTTTTAAGCTCAAACGCTAACATTCAGGCATTCGTGGTGTAAGCGTTAGCATTCTAAACCCAAAACCTTACTATATACATAACTCTTGGTGCGGTTTGAAAGAGCTTTTGACCACGAGAATTCCTTCAAAATGACAGTGTTCTCCCGTTTGTTTAATACAATTCAGGACAATTGTACTTTATAATTATCTCAACATGAAAAATTAATTTATGTACAATGTGCTACCCAAACTCGAAATCCAAAAAGCATCAGTGCAGAGTTATTTTTTAAATTTTTATTCACATGATGAACAAAAAAACGAATGCAAGAGAAAGATCGGTAACACAGGACGGTTGCTTTCTTTGGCTTACCAAATGTGTGTTTGTCGGCGTGCATGCGTGTTCATGTTTGGTTGTGTGGAGGCAGTGGCCTCGAGATCCTGTTGATGACACGCTCGTTAACATCACTTCTTGCAGATATCTCAATAGAGACTTGTCAAAATCAGAAAATGTAAACAAATGACGAACAAAAGACATAACTCGGGTGGTGGTATGACGAACAAAAGACATAACTCGGGTGGTGGTATGACGAACAAAAGACATAACTCTACAATGATGTGCTTGGCAAAAAAAAAGAAAGAAAAAAAAAGAAAGAAAAAAAGACATAACTCGGGTGGTAGTATGACGAACACAAGACATGACTAGGGTGGTGGTATGACGAACAAAAGACATGACTCGGAGTTGTGGTATGATGAACACAAGACATGACTCAGAGTGGAGGTATGACGAACACAAGACATGACTCAGAGTGGTGGTATGACGAACACAAGACATGACTCAGAGTGGTCAGTGGTATGACGAACACAAGACATGACTCAGAGTGGTGGTATGACGAACACAAGACATGACTCAGAGTGGTGGTATGACGAACACAAGACATGACTCAGAGTTGTGGTATGACGAACACAAGACATGACTCAGAGTGGTGGTATAACGAACACAAGACATGACTCAGAGTGGTGGTATGACGAACACAAGACATGACTCAGAGTGGTGGTATGACGAACACAAGACATGACTCAGAGTGGTGGTATGACGAACACAAGACATGACTCAGAGTGGTCAGTGGTATGACGAACACAAGACATGACTCAGAGTGGTGGTATGACGAACACAAGACATGACTCAGAGTGGTGGTATGACGAATACAAGACATGACTCAGAGTTGTGGTATGACGAACACAAGACATGACTCAGAGTTGTGGTATAACGAACACAAGACATGACTCAGAGTGGTGGTATGACGAACACAAGACATGACTCAGAGTGGTGGTATGACGAACACAAGACATGACTCAGAGTGGTGGTATGACGAACACAAGACATGACTCAGAGTTGAGGTATGACGAACAAAAGACTCGGAGTTGTGGTATGACGAACAAAAGACTCGGAGTTGTCAGTGGTATGACGAACACAAGACTTTCTTTCTTTATTTGGTGTTTAACGTCGTTTTCAACCGTTCAAGGTTATATCGCGACGGGAACACAAGACATGACTCAGATTGGTGGTATGACGAACACAAGACATGACGCGGGTGGTGGTATGACGAACACAAGACATAACTCGGGTGGTGGCATGACGAACAAAAGACATGACGCGGGTGGTGGTATGACGAACAGAATACATGATTCGAGTTGTGGTATGACGAACAAAAGACATGACTGGGGATGGTGGTATGACGAACGGAATACATGACTCGGAGTTGTGGTATGACAAACAAAAGACATGACTGCCGGGGTGGTGGTATGACGAACGAAATACATGACTCGGAGTTGTGGTATGACGAACAAAAGACATGACTCTGGGTGGTGGTAAGTTGCAGTGATGATCATTTGTAGGTTTAGTAGAAGAGTCAACGTTGGAATAACGAGTTCTTCCTCGCGATTGTTGTTTCACAGAACATCATCATTCCATCAAACAGCGTTCATATCCTAAGTACTTAATACTTTGAAGTCATTATGATCATCATATCCAATCCAGTCATACAATAATTCAAGGCCGGTATGCAAGAGTCGGGGTTGGAGACTTTAGTCCGGGATAAACTGTACCTTCAAGGAAGTTTATCTCGGACTAAAGTCTCTAAACTCGACTCTGCATACCGGCCCAGAAGCATACCCAGATACACATAACATGATAAAATTATGCGGCTCACGTCATTATCCAATCACAGATCAAATCTCACGACAACGATGTCACTACTTGACTAATTTGCAGTTTACTGTTAGTATCGTACAATGTTTTTCACAATCTCCATTTTGAAGAGACAGTTATATTGTACCGTTCAAGTCACCAGTGAATGAGTGTCACGCATTTCAACTACCCGGTGTCATAAATAAATTTGGTCTCGACACAGGGTAGGCTTCTCAGAGACCTGTTTTTTGTTTTAATAATGCACGTGCATCTCCTCAGTGAAACACTTCCATCCAGTGAACGACGAAGAAGAAGAAGAAGTGAAACACTCGACTACACAGTCTGGTAGTGTCACCTCGGTGCACAGTCTGATTGCGTCACTGTATGAGTTCGCAAATGAAAGTCAAGAGACCTTTTCGGATTCGAGATACCCGCGATAGATGCTTTTTGTTATGCTCCGTAAGTCGCGAGAACTTAGAACATCGGGTCTTGGCAGTTCTTGCGAGATAGCGGTACCTCATGCTTTGCCATGCTTTGAAGTTTGCGAGAGCTTGGAAAATCGATAGAGTCTCTTCGTTACTGGTTCACAACACCAACGTACGTCATTCACAACCAACGTCACTACCGAGCTTAGCACCAGCAAACGTTCGCTTCCAAAGATCACATGTACCGTTGTACTTCTTAGTGTCGACGTCTTCTTCTGCTTCTTCCGGTTTGTAGCCAAAGTCCACACGGACCGTTATTTCCACTTTTGGGATGGAAATAGGTCCAACGTCATAGTCAATACACAACCGACATGCATTGCTTTTCAAGTTCTACACTTCTTGAGTACTGGACGCAAGCACACTCTCAAGGAATGAAGTTCCACATAAGTTATTCCTTGAATGCAGTGCCACATAATTAATTATCATTCATAATTATTCCTTAGCTCAGTACTCAAGTACCAACACACACAACCTTAGCTGCCAAAACTACGTACACTCTGAATTGAAACGTTCCACTTTTGAACACCCATTCTGCAACCAGTTTTGAACAGTTAAACAAGGTTTGACAGTGAGATAAATGCTTCTGCTATATCACATTGTGTTCAAAACTGTTTACAGAAAGGTGTTCGAAAGTGAAACACGTCAGTTTAGAGTGTAGCCTCCATCAACAACAGAAAAAGACCCAGACACACTGATCACAGAAACATCACAGTCACTTTGGTTTGATAAGTCCAGACTCACTGGACTTTGCGCGAGAGAGTCAGTTGAGCAAGCAACCACAGGACTGGCTGAGCAGACGGGGGATGACGGTACGTGCCAGTGTGTTACTGTCGGTGTAGTACACCATCTCGAGCGGGGACTGGTCCAGGGGGACACACATCTCTGTCTCTCCGCCCTCCAACGTCTCTGTCTCTCCACTCTCCAAGGTCTCCCCGGGACGTACAGAGACCCCGCTAGAGGCAGCATCACTGCTGGAAAACCGGCGGCCAAGGGACCAGTCTTTGTGCTGGTTTTCCCCCAGCTGTCTGTCCCTCGTCCATGGCTGCTGGTTCAGCAATGATGATGCTGCTTCTACTCGGCTTGACGAGGCTAATCTTTGGTTGTGGTTGTTGTTGTTGAGCGAAGACCGGTGATCTTGACACGTTCCGCGGCAAACGACCGTGGTGAAGCCTTCAGGCTCAACCACCCAGTGGTCCCAACCCAGTTCCTTGAAACTCACGCGCACCCGCTCCGCGCAGCAGCGATCCGATTGGCTGTCGCACGATCCACGCGAGGTCACGTGACGCGCAGACCGCTGCGGAGGGGAGGCAGGCGGGGTGTGGGTGGTGAGGGGGGCATCAGCCGTGCGGATGACGAGGTAGGGTCGGTGGGGGTTGAGGCTGATGTAGGTGGTGGTGCCCAGGTTTTGCACGGCGCGACTCTTCTTCCTGGGCAGCGTGCTGTCGATGGACACGCGTTGCTTGGAGCAGCGCTTGCACCGAACGCGCAGCACGAGCGACTGGTTGGAGGAGTGGGCCGCGCGCGCCACGAGGGAGGCTGGGATGGGCAGCGTGATCCAGCGGAACTTCTTGTCCACCGTGAAGCGTTGCACCACCACGCGCTTGAATTTGCCCGTCTTCTCGTTCACCGCCTGCACCAGGACTTTCACCTTCCGCTGCTTCCTCCTCTTCTTCCGCTTCTTCTTGCCCTCCTTGTCCACGCCGTTCTTCCTTCTCCTCCTCTCCTTCTTCTTGCCGTCGTCGTTCTGGAACCCGCCTCCGCTCATGTCTGGAAGTTTCTTCTGGGTGTTGGTCTTGGCCAGCCTGTCCTTGTTTCGACGTCTGCGCTTGGGGTGTTCCTTGGAGCGCAGTCTGAGGATGAGGTTGACGCGGTTGATGACGGGCGACTTCTTCTTCTGGTTGCTGACTCGGAACAGAAGCTGGTCTTTTTGTTTCTGTGTCATATCTGAAATAAGAACAAGGATGATAAGTGAACGAGGAAGAAGTAGAAGAAGAAGAGGAAGAAGAAGAAAAGGAAGAAGAAGACGAAGAAGTAGATAATGATGATGATGATGATTGATGATGATGATGATGATGATGATGATGATGATGATGATGATGATGATGATGATGATGACGAAGAAGAAGAAAGTCAAGATCAGCAAACACGGAAGAAGAAGAAAACCAAGAATTGGATCAGAGATGCAAAGGGACGTAAGCGCTCTAAATGCATCCGTCATGTGCAACAAGAGTAAAAGAGTAAGGTGGAACCAATCTCGTGGCACCTGGGAGAATAACAAGCCTTGGATTAAACAAGCGACTTTCATTTATTTGTTGATGAAAGTCGCTTGTTCGATTGGAGTTAAACTGAGTTTAAAGCCGAACATCCGTCTCGAGGAGACCAAAACTTGTTACAGTAGACGACCACAGGGCTAAATTTAGCGCTGTCAACACGAGAAACTTGAGCTACATCTGCCGCGTGCCGTTATTGGCCTTAAAGCCTGTCCTTAACTGGGCGAAGTCGACTACGCGAAGTATACTTCGCGAAGCTGGCCGCAAGAAGCTTCAGCACAGAGTTTTCGGTAAAAAGACTTTGTGAAGTCTTCGCGAAGTTGACTTCGGGCTCAATCAAGGACGGGCTTTAACCCTTGAAAGTGTTCTCGCTTAGGCTACACTACCTACCTATATACCCACTGACAGGTTCCGACCAGACGATGTCACCTGGCAGCACAGGGAAGTGATTGCGGCTGTTGTTCCTGGGAACCGGCAGGTGGTTGTGGATGCTCCTGACGGGCATGGGGGGCTTCTTGGTGGGCGGTTCTGGCACCGCTGTCAGGTTGAGGCCGCGGAGGATCTGTGCCTTGAGTTTCTCTACCTGATACCTATGTGTGAACTGAAACAGGGGAACACGTCATGGTGACTTGTCATTGACGTCATGGTGACATGTCATTGACGTTGTGGCAGTGCAGCAGCAGTAGCAGCGGTAGCACACACGATGAAATGACACCTTTGGGATCAGCCAAAAGTCTCCTACCTTGCATAATAGACAGAATGACACAAAAGATGTTCTTTTGGGGGGACAAGTGTACCTCGAGTAGAAGGACACCTGCTATTGTAAAATATTCCACCACCATGACTAAAGACAATCGTACTTCGATCGAAAGGACACCTGCTAAATTTTCCAATGGTCCGTTACCATGGTCCAATGGTCCGTTACCATGACCAAAAACAAGCGCACTTCGAGGGGAAGGACACCTGCATTGTCAGGACAACGTTGATTAGTTCCAAGAGCGTCCTCTCATCACGGAAAACATTTGAGTCAAAGCCAATGACAATTTACAACTGACACTTTGGTTTATATCTAAGTGGAAGTATGCTCTTTATCTAGCGTGACAGCCTGGAGACATCAACTGTGAATTACACAAGGGTTTACACGGGAAAGCAAGCTTCTTTAATACAGTAGTTATATAAACAGTTTACACAAGGATTTGGAGTAGTTTACCCAGAATGAGCAATCACGCGTTGTGTTTATGTGGGGCACACTCGCGAAAAGCTCGCGGGTCTGTTCTCACGTATACATTACTCGTGATTGCTCAGTTCGCGTTTAAAGCACTCGCAGAGTTGGAGTATGCTGGGCTCTGTTCAAACACACCTTGATCCTTGGACTCTCTTCCTATTCGGCTCGAACAAGGGTCATGTGCCTGAGGTCGTACAGGCTTAGTACAGGTGTACGAGCTGCACTCTCTCTGTCTCTGTCTTTCTTTCTTTTTGTCTGTCTGTCTGTCTGTCTGTCTGAGTCTCTCTCTGTCTCTGTCTCTCTCTCTTTCCCTTCCTCTCTCTCTCTCTCTCCTTGTGTGTGTGTGTGTGTGTGTGTGTGTGTGTGTGTGTGTGTGTGTGTGTGTGTGTGTGTGTGTGTGTGTGTGTGTTACTCAGTGTTTTTTTTAATTAAAAAAAAATATTTTTAACTTTTGTTATACCTCATATCTGGTGCCTTTTATTCTTCTCCCATATCAGCTCGAATCACAGGTGAAGCATGCTTCAATTAACAGTCCTTCCAGTGAAAACACTACAGTGGCTGTTAAGAAGTTAATTAATAAAATTAAAAAATCCCACTCTGCACAAAATACTTACAGACTGTTGATTTTTGGTATGCGTCCAAAGGGAGAGACGGTCGCATCCTACGTGAAAGCCTGTCCAGATCTGAGATGGTATGCCGAAGTGTTTTCACGAAAAAACCCGGTGTTTTTTAAGAAGAAGAAAAACAAAATACCTTGTATTCCATCAGTAAACATTATTCCTCAGTAAAAGAACTTACGTGCGGTCGAAAGTCTATGGGCATAAGGTGAGGTTTTCGCAAGAGCTTGAAAGGTGTCGAACTCTCGCCCAGACACGTCACAATAATAGCAGCTGACGTCACAAGCAACAGAAACGTCACAGGAACTTGGTGACTCACAGCGTTGTGACGTTGATATTGCGTCATGGTTGCCAGACGTCACCTGCAAGAAGAGTGAGAAGAAAGCTGTAAAAATACACAGAGACAGGAACACATACAGACTGTCGGAGAAGCACAGAATTGCACACGAGTACAGACATACACACAGACAGACGCAGATACACACACAGACATAGACACACACACACACATCAATGCGCACGCACACACACACACACACACACAAACGCACGCAATCACACGCACGCACGCATGCACGCAAGCTGGCACACACACACACACACACATACACACACACACACACACACACATACACACACAAATGTACACACAAACGGTATCACATACATACACATGCACACACACAGTCACACGAACGCATACACGCACATACACACAAACACACACACTCACTCAGACGTCCCTCCCCCCACGCACTCACGTACATACACACACACACACACACACACACACACATACACACAAACATGCATGCACGCACACACACACACACACACACACACACACACACACACACACACACACACACACACACACACACACACATACACACACACACACCACCAGCCCTCCAGCCAAACACAAACACACACTGACACACACACACAAACACCTCTATACACATAAACACACTGAGTGACACCGCACAGACAATCTCAGTGCAGTTCCTTTTAAAAGGAAGAGCAAGTGATCTGTTGGATGTTATTTAACTGGGAATCATTCCACGGTTACCCTTTCAACGACCCTTTCCTCCATCAATCCTGCACCTCCACTGGGTATCTTTTTACATTTAGTCAAGTTATGACTAAATGTTTTAACATAGAGGGGGGAATCGAGACGAGGGTCGTGGTATATGTGTGCGTGTGTGTGTGTGTGTCTGTGCGTGTGTGTTTGTAGAGCGATTCAGAGTAAACTACTGGACCGATCTTTATGAAATTTTACATGAGAGTTCCTGGGTATGATATCCCCAGATATTTTTTCAATTTTTTGATGAATGTCTTTAATGACGTCATATCCGGCTTTTTGTAAAAGTTGAGGCAGCACTGTCACACCTTCATTTTTCAATCAAATTGATTGAAATTTTGGCCAAGCAATCTTCGACAAAGGCCGGACTTCGGTATTGCATTTCAGCTTGGTGGCTTAAAAATTAATTAATGACTTTGGTCATTAAAAATCTGAAAATTGTAATTAAAATTATTTTTTTATAAAACGATCCAAAATTACTTTTATTTTATTCTTCATCATGTTCTGATTCCAAAAACATATAAATATGTTTATATTCGGATTAAAAACAAGCTCTGAAAATTAAAAATATAAAAATTATGATTAAAATTAAATTTCCGAAATCAATTTAAAAACAATTTCATCTTATTCCTTGTCGGTTCCTGATTCCAAAAACATATAGATATGATATGTTTGGATTAAAAACACGCATAGAAAGTTAAAACGAAGAGAGGTACAGTCAAGCGTGCTATGCAGCACAGCGCAACCGCTACCGCGCTAAACATGTACAGGCTCGTCACTTTCACTGCCTTTTGCACTAGCGGCGGACTACGGTCATTGTGAAAAAATGCAGTGCGTTCAGTTTCATTCTGTGAGTTCCACAGCTTGACTAAATGTAATAATTTCGCCTTACGCGACTTGTTTCTCCATCCTATGGTCTCTATCTTCCTCCCCCCTTTCACTCTCTCTTTCGCCGCTCTCTCTGTCACGCACTCGATCTTTCTCTGTCTCTCTGTCTCTGTCTCTCTGTCTCTGTCTCTGTCTCTGTCTCTCTCTCTCTCTCTCTCTCTCTCCCTCTCTTTCTCTTGGCAATATCATGTACATTATATTTGTCAAAAAGTATCCTAGAATTTGTTTCTGCTATCAAAGTTAAAGCAATATGTCGATATCGCAACACTAAAACTATTTTATCATGCCCACATCTTATCCCATATTAATTACGCATCAACTCTTTGGGATGGCGTCTCTGATGTTCACATGAAAAAGTTAAACTCTCTACATCGTCGGGCAGCTAAACTCATGTTAAATGGTCCACATTTATCAACTGATTTGAAGTTAAAGAATCTAAAATACCTGCCGCTAGTTAAACAGTTACAGTTTAATAAGACTGTAATGATGTATAATGTATATCATGGCGAAGTGCCCAACTATATTCAGGACCTATTTCACAGAGTCACCGAAAGGTACGGGTCTATCAATTTTCTACCACTAATACCCAGGATTGATTTTTTCAAAACTAGTCAAGCCTTCTCTGGCTCTATGGTGTGGAACTCCATTCCATCTGTAATAAGATCATTAACCTCACTAAAGAGTTTTAAACAAGCTCTGCATAATTATTATATGTCTACCTAGATGGCTATACTAGTGAAATCTTAACATATGCAAGTAGCTGTCAACAATTGGCAAAGCTTTATGAATTACAAAAATATGTTCTTTATTACATGTATTATGTGGAATTTATGTTTCGATTTTCCATCATCATCATCATCATCATCATCATCATCATCATCATCATCATCATCATCATCATCATCATCATCATCATCATCATCTTCATCATCTTCATCATCTTCATCATCTTCATCATCTTCATCTTCATCTGCATCATCATCATTTACACCACATAATCATTGTAGGCATTAGTGTCAACGTTGGTATTGTGTGAATTTTACCGTCGATCACTTTACATGTGTAACCTCAATTAACATGTTGCATGTTTCGCTTTCGATTTGTATCTTGTTGGTTTTTGTATTTGTTCTTTTGTTTTGTTTATGTATGCTTACTTTGTCATTTTGTTGTTTGTGTTTATTTGCTTGTTTGCTTACTTGTCGATTGTTTGCTGGTTCGTTCGTTTAATTTGTTTAAGGCGTCGCCTTAAACCTCTATCCTTAAAAAATAAAGTTCCATCACCATCTAATTAGCTGATGAATATTTTAAATGTAACTTCCGTTCTGACTTTTTTTTGGGGGGAGTGGGAGGTGCTCTCTCTCTCTCTCCTCTCTCTCTCTCTCTCCCTCTCTCTCTCTCTCCCTCTCTCTCCCTCTCTCTCTCTCTCCCTCTCTCTCTCTCTTTTTCCCCCTCTTTTTTTCTCTCTCTCTCTTTATTTCTCTCCGTCCCCCTCTTTCTCTCCCTCTCGCTTTCTCACTCTATCTCACACACTCGATCCTTCGCTCTCTCTCTCTCTCTCTCTCTCTCTCTCTCTGTCTCTCCACCCCCCCCCCCCTCTCTCTCTATCTCACACACTCGATCTTTCGCTCTCTCTCTCTCTCTCTCCTTCTCTCTCTCTCCCCCCCCCGCTCCCCCCCTCTCTCTCTCTCTCTCTCTCTCTCTCTCTCTCTCTCTCTCTCTCTCTCTCTCTCTCAGATCTCAATATACTGCCCTAAACTGTAAAATATCTACTGAGGAGACTGTGAAATGCGGGGTGCCTCAAGGGTCAGTGCTTGGGCCGATCTTGTTCTGTCTGTATATCAATGATCTGCCACTGCACATTTCTGATAGTAATGTAAGAAGTTATTTTTTTGCTGACGATTCTTCTCTTCATTCAAGTGGAAAGTCTGTTCCAGTAATAGAGTCCTCCCTTCAAACAGCTTTAAACGATGTAAATAACTGGTGTAGTGCCAATGCTATGCTTGTCCATCCAATAAAAACTAAAAGTATGGTAATTGCAACCAGACAAAAACACCAGATTTCTCCACTCAAACTAAATCTTACTATTGGTACGCAATCAATTGAACAAGTTCAACAGCATCGCGTTTTAGGGGTAATTATTGATTGTGAAGTCAAGTGGCAGGCACAATTACAGCATATTTGCAAGAAAGTAGCCAAGAACGTTTTCCTTCTATCCAAGTTAAAGCAATTTAGGGACAGAAGGACTCTGGAAATGTTCCACCATGCTCATGTAATGCCTCACCTCAATTATGTTTCGACGCTCTGAGATGGCAGTGCTCAGTGATGTCCACTTGAAAAAGTTAGACTCTCTCTATCGTCGCTCGGCTAAACTCATCGTAAAGGATAATGCCCCAACAGATATGAAATTAAAAATGCTTAACTTTCTTCCACTGGAAAAGCATCTCAAGTTAAACAAAGCCATTTTCATGCACAAATTGTATTACGGTAAAGTGCCGATTTACATTACATCATTATTTAATAAAGCTACCGACAGATATGGGTCGGTCAACTTGATCCCACCGATTCCACGAATTGACCTTTATAAGACCAGTCTTGCTTTTTCGGGTACATCAGTCTGGAATTCACTTCCATCATCCCTTAAGCACTTAAAGTCATTAAAAAGTTTTAAAAAATGTGTCAAAAAACACTTAATGTCTGAGTAGTTTAACGCGTTTTGATTTACCACACTTAGTATTACGCCAAAGATATGCTGTGCATTGTATATTCTGAACATATTTTTGTTGTACTATTGCTACATGTTCGATTGCTACCAGCTTGTACTTATAATTACTTGCATAGTATGCATTTGATTTTATGAATAACCACATATGTATGCTCTTCATGCCTCATCTTCATCATCATCATCATCATCATCATCATCATCATCATCATCATCATCATCATCATCATCATCATCATCATCATCATCATCATCATCATCGTCATCGTCATCATCGTCATCTTTATCATCACGTGCTGAAGTTTTCTGACTTTTTAACTTTTTAATTTTTAATTTTTCAATTTTATCATTGTGTGTCTGTGCGTCCCAAGGACAGATTGTAAGAAAAGGCGTAGCCTTAAATCTTAATCCTTGTTAAATAAAGTTCAATTCAATTCAATTCAATTCAATTCTCTCTCTCTCTCTCTCTCTCTCTCTCTCTCTCGCTTTCTGTCACTCCCTTCCTCAGTCTCTCTCGCACTCTCTCTCTCTCTCTCTCTCTCTCTCTCTCTCTCTCTCTCTCACTCTCTCTGTGTGTCTCTCTCTCCCTCTCTCCCTCTTTCTCTTTCTCACGATCTTTTTCTCTCAAATACGTGTGTTTGAAATCAGATCAGTAGCAATTTTCCGATGTGTGACCTCCTCGTCACCGCTTGCCCCTAGGTTACCCCTGTTAATGTCATTTGGAAATGATGGCCTTTTCGTCTTTTTATTTTATTTATTTTTTAAAACCGTTTTCTTCTTCTTGTAGCGGTGTTGGTGGTGGGATAAGAAGCCGAATGCAGCCAGAGTGATGTGTGTAATGACAGAGAGGGTCGTGAAGAAGACCGTGAGTGATACGCTAGACGTCTCACTGTGCAGTGCGCAAAGGTCAGTGCACGTGATACACAAACACTCCAAACAGAACTGTTCCACCTTGGAACATCCGATTACTGCAGTTTACTCGTTCAACTGCAGATGGAACGGCCCCTAGTCTGATTCTGGAGCACACACACACAGACACGGACACACACATGCACCCCAAACACCCCCCCCCCCCACCCAACACACACACACAC
The DNA here is from genome assembly GCF_037325665.1 of Littorina saxatilis. Classification (NCBI taxonomy): domain Eukaryota; kingdom Metazoa; phylum Mollusca; class Gastropoda; order Littorinimorpha; family Littorinidae; genus Littorina; species Littorina saxatilis. The sequence goes on from NC_090256.1 coordinate 39,669,871, forward strand.
ATACAAACACACACACACACACACACACACACACACACACACACAAACACACACACAGTCTGCCCGATATGTTGGCAGCCAGTCACGGGACCAGCACGAATGCACATGAGGCACATCTCTGCGATCTTTTATCGGCGCGGGAAACGCAGTAACATGTTTTTATACATGCACACGTTGCTTCTATCAGACAATAGATCTTGCACGGAGGCACACTGAGCAGGTAGACAGACAGGAGGAGGGTGCTTGAGGTAGAAGCTGGGATTATGTTCGGGCAAACGGACAGTGCATGTTGGTTTTGGTTTCGAACCCTCACACCTTTTTTTGTCTCTCGCTTAAAGGTACAAGCCTTCCCGTTTACGATTTTAGGATGGAAGTAGCTTGTGGACAGGTTTGAATGCTTGTTAGGTATTCTCTGAGGTGCCAGGAGACTGGTTCTGCATGACTGTCACTTACTGGCTATGGCACAAGTCGTATGCATTTAGAGGCGGCTTACGTCCCTTTGTTTCTCAGATATTCCCATGTAAATAATTCGATTCACCATCTCAGATCTGTTCAGGGATTTACATGGACTAAGATTTCCCTCCACTTTGACAGATACCAAGGGCGGGGATGTAGCTCAGTCGGTAGCGCGCTGGATTTGTATCCAGTTGGCCGCTGTCAGCGTGAGTTCGTCCCCGCGTTCGGCGATAGATTTATTTCTCAAGGTCAACTTTGTGTGCAGACTCTCCTCGGTGTCCGAACACCCCCCGTGTGTACACGCAAGCACAAGACCAACTGCGCACGAAAAAGATCCTGTAATCCATGTCAGAGTTCGGTGGGTTATAGAAACACGAAAATACCCTGCATGCTTCCTCCGAAAGCGGCGTATGGCTGCCTAAATGGCGGGGTAAAAACGGTCATACACGTAAAAGCCGTGAGAGTTTCAGCCCATGAACGAACAAACAAACAGACACATACCAACCGTCAACAGCATTCATGTTTTTGTGTTCAGAGTGGGATTTTTTGTATGAATTGATTTCTTAACGGACACAGGTCTCATTCTGCAAAAATGAATTCCTACACAAATCTGAACTATGCATAACAAAAAGTCAAGATACTGATTTTTGGCATGTGTCCAAGTGCAGTAAAAGCTCGGGCAGACCTGAGATGACAAGGTTCACGATATTCACGGTAAGGATTGTGTCTTTAATCACACACGTTTGAGAGTGGTTATGAAATTGCGAAATAGGAAATCTTTATTTTGGATAATCTGTTGTTTTTGCATTGAAGTAACCGACATGCATTTGTTTTGTATGGGGTGAAGACACATAATTATGTCATCCACACTTTTCTGCAATGACATACACACTTTGTCTAAATTGGTGTGACTTGCTTGTATCATCTGCAAATGGGGGGGGGGGGGGGGGGGTGGGGGTGTGGGCGTGTGGACACATAATTATGTCATCAAAACTTTTTTGCCATGACGTACAAACTTTGTTTTATGATGCGATATAAATGGTTGTATCATCTGAAAATAGTACGCTGCAATGACATACACACTTTGTCTAAATTGGTGTGACTAGTACGAATGGTTGTATCATCTGAAAATAGTTCGCTGCAATGACATACACACTTTGTCTAAATTGGTGTGACTAGTACGAATGGTTGTATCAACTGCAAATAGTACGCTGCAATGACATACTGTTACACGACACTTGAGATTGACGAAGTTCTCAAATGTCGTATAGTTGTGTTCTTTTATTCTACGTGGCCCGTCGTCTTCACAGCAGCAGACAAAAACTCGTCAAATTGAGTTCGAGGATTTATTTAGCATTCCATACATACAACTGCACATCGTAGCAGAACTCAAAGTAGAAGCTTTTTAACATACAAATCGCGCTGACCTATATAGTAAATACTCAATCTCGAGAATATTCCAGACCGAACATGATACAACTAAAATTATATGAACCGTCCATGGACTAGAATAGTGACATTCTCTGTGACGTACATCAAAAGCGCCGACGCACTTAATCCGAGCGAATGCCACGAACCCACGACTCAAAACAACGTTTTAAACAACTTGTTTTGACAGGACTAGAAAGTTCACCTGCATTCTCGTCCAAACATAAATATTGTGTTTACAAAATATAATATCGGTACTTTCCCACAAAGTACAAATAAGTCAACTACATGCAACACACAAAACTGAACCAAAGTTCAGCAACAGCAGCGTTTCCTAAATTGGTGTGACTAAGTACGAATGGTTGTATCATCTGAAAATAGTTCGCTGCAATGACATACACACTTTGTCTAAATTGGTGTGACTAGTACGAATGGTTGTATCATCTGAAAATAGTTCGCTGCAATGACATACACACTTTGTCTAAATTGGTGTCGAAGGAAAAAAGCATAGACCCCAGAATAGAACATTGAGGGACACCGTAATTCTTCTTCTTCTTCTGCGTTCGTGGACTGAAACTCCCACGTACACTCGTGTGGTTTTATTTGCACGAGTGGAATTTTACGTGTATGACCGTTTTTTACCCCGCCATTTAGGCAGCCATACGCCGTTTTCGGAGGAAGCATGCTGGGTATTTTCGTGTTTCTATAACCCACCGAACTCTGACATGGATTACAGGATCTTTTTCGTGCGCACTTGGTCTTGTGCTTGCGTGTACACACGGGGGTGTTCGGACACACAAAGTTGACTCTGAGAAATAAATCTCTCGCCGAACGTGGGGACGAACTCATGCTGACAGCGTCCATCTGGATACATATCCAGCGCGCTACCGACTGAGCTACATCCCCGCCAGGGACACCGTACAAAACTGGTCTTGTGCTGGACAGAGTCCAGTTTCTACACGAATTATTGACGCTCTCACACAAAACAAAGTATGGGAGGCTCAAATAATGTTCTTTAAGAGAGAGAGAAAGAACGAAGAGCGAGAGAGGGAGGGAGAGAGAGAGAGAGAGAGAGAGAGAGAGAGAGAGAGAGAGAGAGAGAGAGAGAGAGAGAGAGAGAGAGAGAGAGAGAGAGAGAGAGAGAGAGAGAGAGAGAGAGAGCACCTCCCACTCCCCCCCAAAAAAAGTCAGAACGGAAGTTACATCTAAAATATTCATCAGCTAATTAAGAGAACTTGTTCGCGTGAAGAATCTTTTTAATTACCGTATGTGGCAAAAAATAATGTATGTGCCATTAGAATTACAGAAAGGTCTTTTTGGAAATGTGCTCATTTATAAAGCACCGTTTTTCACCAACAGCATGTGAAAATAATAAACCTGAGTTTAGAAGTTCAAAAACAATTACATGTCTGTCTACGTCGGAAGCAAAGAAAGTGTTTGAATTTTAAAGTTCTGTGTGCGTGTGTGTGTGTGTGTGTGTGTGTGTGTGTGTGTGTGTGTGTGTGTGTGAGTGCGTGTGTGTGTGTGTGTGTACTGTGTTTGAGTGTGTGTGTGTGTGTGTGTGTGTGTATGTGTGTGTGCGTGCACGTAGGTCTGTCATCCGTGTTCCTATCTGTCCGAGTGGCTGTTTGTGTCCGTGTGATCTCTCTTTCTTGAGTGTTTCGTTTTGTTTCGCTGTTCACATCTTAGAGCGCTGAGACCAAGAAAAAACTGTTTTTAACTCACCCAAAAAGCCTAGTTTTAAAACCAGGCGTCTGTTCTGATTTAGCTTTTGAAAAAAACCCACCTACAAGATATCATTTCTATTGCTGACAGCACCAATGAAAATAGCGCACTAAAGTAGAAAACGCCTTTTCCCCTTTGGAGCAAAATGCCAAAAGACGACAAATGAAATGAGAGAAGAAAAAACAAGTCGCGTAAGGCGAAAATACAATATTTAGTCAAGTAGCTGCCATTTTTCAGCAAGACCGTATGCTCGTAGCATCGTCAGTCCACCGCTCATGGCAAAGGCAGTGAAATTGACAAGAAGAGCGGGGTAGTAGTTGCGCTAAGAAGGATAGCACGCTTTTCTGTACCTCTCTTTGTTTTAACTTTCTGAGCGTGTTTTTAATCCAAACATATCATATCTATATGTTTTTGGAATCAGGAACCGACAAGGAATAAGATGAAAGTGTTTTTAAATTGATTTGGACAATTTAATTTTGATAATAATTTTTATATATTTAATTTTCAGAGCTTGTTTTTAATCCGAATATAACATATTTATATGTTTTTGGAATCAGCAAATGATGGAGAATAAGATAAACGTAAATTTGGATCGTTTTATAAATTTTTATTTTTTTTTACAATTTTCAGATTTTTAATGACCAAAGTCATTAATTAATTTTTAAGCCACCAAGCTGAAATGCAATACCGAACCCCGAGCTTCGTCGAAGATTACTTGACCAAAATTTGAACCAATTTGGTTGAAAAATGAGGGCGTGACAGTGCCGCCTCAACTTTCACGAAAAGCCGGATATGACGTCATCAAAGACATTTATCAAAAAAATGAAAAAAACGTATGGGGATTTCATACCCAGAAACTCTCATGTCAAATTTCATAAAGATCGGTCCAGTAGTTTAGTCTGAATCGCTCTACACACACACACACGCACACACGCACACACGCACACACACACACACGCACATACACCACGACCCTCGTTTCGATTCCCCCTCGATGTTAAAATATTTAGTCAAAACTTGACTAAATATAAAAACAAGTCGCGTAAGGCGAAAATACAATATTTAGTCAAGTAGCTGTCGAACTCACAGAATGAAACTGAACGCAATGCCATTGTTCAGCAAGACCGTATACTCGTAGCATCCGAGTCGTCAGTCCACCGCTCATGGCAAAGGCAGTGAAATTGACAAGAAGAGCGGGGTAGTAGTTGCGCTAAGAAGGATAGCACGCTTTTCTGTACCTCTCTTTGTTTTAACTTTCTGAGCGTGTTTTTAATCCAAACATATCATATCTATATGTTTTTGGAATCAGGAACCGACAAGGAATAAGATGAAAGTGTTTTTAAATTGATTTGGACAATTTAATTTTGATAATAATTTTTATATATTTAATTTTCAGAGCTTGTTTTTAATCCGAATATAACATATTTATATGTTTTTGGAATCAGCAAATGATGGAGAATAAGATAAACGTAAATTTGGATCGTTTTATAAATTTTTATTTCTTTTTACAATTTTCAGATTTTTAATGACCAAAGTCATTAATTAATTTTTAAGCCACCAAGCTGAAATGCAATACCGAACCCCGGGCT
>NC_090256.1:39680068-39690068 GCF_037325665.1 Littorina saxatilis
TTAGACAACATTTATGGCCCCTGCGACCTTGACCTTGAAGCAAGGTCAAGATGCTATGTATGTTTTTTGGGGCCTTGTCATCATACACCATCTTGCCAAATTTGGTACTGATACACTGAATAGTGTCCAAGAAATATCCAACGTTAAAGTTTTCCGGACGGGGGGGACGGACGGACGGACGACTCGGGTGAGTACATAGACTCACTTTTGCTTCGCATGTGAGTCAAAAACAAACAGAAACGGCTACAGGAAATGCACATAGGCTACATTCATATTATCACAGATATTTGTAACTTCTGGAGATTTTAGTAAATGTATAATATGTGGATATTACTAAGACTCACAGGTATATTACAATTGCTTGTCTTAACATGTGCTTGTATAAGACATCATGCAATGAAATGAGTAATTTTACTTTTGGTGCTACTATGCTGCCATACATCACTTTGGAGAGTTTCCTCTTTGGTCGGCTGGCCGGCAAAGTTACCAGCGGCAGAGTCCGCGGCTGCCCCCTCACCCTTTCTTTCAAGCGGGCGTACAATTCCTTGCCGTGGCACACCCCTCCCCCTCCCCGGTGAGTAGACATGGAGGGGCAACCGTTAATAGCCACCCCCCCACCCCCCCACCCCCACCCCCTCCCCAAACCCGGGCAGAGACACAGAGTGCAAAACGACGCTTCCAGGCAACATCTGCTGCCACTCCACCCCCCCCCCCCACCGCCACCCCCCCCCCCAAAAAAAAAAAAAAAAAACTACGGCCGATGCATCCCCGCGATCGAATCAGACATCCAATGGCACCGCCATCAGCTGCCCTCGCGCTAACTTACCCCCCCCCCCCCACTCCCCCCGGGTACCATGTGTTATCAACAGTTTTCTATTATTTCAACGAGTGAGAGAAGACTTGCCAACAGGCCAAAAAGAAACTATGAGAGAGAGATAACTTTATTTTACAAGGATAAAGATTTAAGGGTAAGCGAGAGAGTTCTCGTGATTGTTTTAATTAAAAAACTCATTCATAAAAACTAGAGACTAGGTTTCTGGTCAAAACGAATGATTAATCTGCTGTATCATTCGCTTGTCGGAAAGACAATCGGCCTACGCGCATCTCTCAAATATGACCTTCTCTTGTCTACTGTCTCGGAAGATTTATTCTACTCCCAAATAGCACTTCTTTGCACCTCTTATGACTCCTTCGTCCTCTAGAATCCCGTACCCATACCAACTACGAGCTGATTTGGTGAAATAAAGCACATTTCTACTTGCAAAACCCATCGAACAGCCATTTCCGGTGCTCGATCGCGGACATTTTCAGTTTTGAAGGCTATTTACGGGCAAATATCAATCGCTCCCTGACTTTTTATGCATCGAGAAACAAATTTAGTCATCGCTGAATCAGTAGCTTACCTTAATACCCGACATAAATAAAACAATACCTAGAAAACAGACAAAACTTGCCTTCACACGGGTCATGAGCGGCCTTCGGCTTCTGTTCGGCCTTTGACCGGTTATCCCCCGTGATGCGTGTCTTCGTGTTTTCCAAGCCCATATGGCCCTGTCACACGACCGTTTTAACGCCTGCGTATGCCGACGTATGGGACATTTGAATAAGTATTTGAATAAGTACGCTGGCGTACGTCGAATACGTTATGGGTACGTTTTGTATACGTTAAGAGGACGCTGAAGCACGCTGGCATACGTCGTAGTACGCTGAGCACGCAGCAAAGTTTTGTGCATCACAAAACTTTGCTGCGTGCTCAGCGTACTACGACGTATGCCAGCGTGCTTCAGCGTCCTCTTAACGTATACAAAACGTACCCATAACGTATTCGACGTACGCCAGCGTACTTATTCAAATACTTATTCAAATGTCCCATACGTCGGCATACGCAGGCGTTAAAACGGTCGTGTGACAGGGCCATGAGACTTTCGCTGTGAACGTGGGATCTTTTTCGTGCGCATGTGTGCACACGGGGGTGTTCGGACACCGAAGAGAGTCTGCACAAAGTTGACTCCGAGAAATAAATCTCTCGCCGAACGTGAGGATCGAACCCACGCTGAGCGCATTAACTGCGTGGGAGGGGGATGGCAGAGAGAGAGAGAGAGAGAGAGAGAGAGAGAGAGGGAGAGAGAGAGAGAGAGAGAGAGAGAGAGAGAGAGAGAGAGAGAGAGAGAGAGAGAGAGAGAGAGAGAGAGAGAGAGTGAGAGAGGTGTAGTACTATCAACTGTGCCACCACCCAGCCTCTCCTGATTGTTATCTCTCAGACCTTTTCCCACGGTCTGGTATCATCAGTTAGAATAAGAGTACATTGTGCTCCCTAATTTTTTTCCAGCACAGCATCCTTATGCTAATGAGTTTCACTCTGTGCTCAGCTCTGTTGTGCTTATATCTTATGCTCTATACTTTAATAAATAAACTTAGTGATAGACATTCGTCTGATGCAGGGACGTAGCACCCGGTAGGGCATGTAGGGCGACCGCCCGACCACTTTTTCCGTAAAAAAAAAAAAGAGAGAGAGAGAGAGAGAGAGAGAGAGAGAGAAGAGAGAGAGAGAGAGAGAGAGAGAGAGAGAGAGAGAGAGAGAGAGAGAGAGAGAGAGAGAGAGAGAGAGAGAGAGAGAGATCTACCAACAGAACACCCCACGTAGTATTCACGCGATGGCATAAGGTCGGTTTTTTTGGTTTTTTTGTGTGTGTGTTAGTCTTGGTCAACTGCTGGAATAGGATGACGTCTTATTTTGACGAGAACGTCACACGTGACGAGTTCCGTCAGGCCATAAAAGTATTGGCGCCAATTTAGTGAAAATTGCTTCTTCGTCCGTCTGCTCCCATGAGAAACAATGGAGGTAAGAAATGTTTTGTATATTCTGTGTGTGAAGCTGGGGTCAGACTGAGGGGTGAGTGATTGTGTGTCAACCGTAAGTACGCCATAACAATTGAGTAACACAGTAACTTGTGGGGTTAACAGTGTCACATGAAACAACATGTAGAGAGAGAATTGAACAATGGACACAAGTGTGCATCCTGGTTGTGATGGATCGAAAACGCGCTAAAAATATTCTGACAAATCCCTCTATTTTTCAGTCATCACTCAGGCTGCCAATGTTGATGGCTGGACGGATCAATAAATTGCTTGTTTAGAAGTAAACCAGTTTGTCAATCCTTGCTTTTTAACACACTAGACAATAATGAAGACGAAAGTCATTTGAAGTAAGTGCTCATCACATTCAACGTATCGGAATTTAGATATAAATGTAAGTCGATTGATAATCACTGATACATTCACCAGCCCGTTGTTTGGTGGAGGATGGAAAGATGATTAGATGGAACTGAGCTCAGAAGGCACGAAATCGCATCATGTTTTCTTTCTTTTTTAGACCATTACAAGGGGACGGGAAGGGGGGGGGGGCGGTAGTGTAAGCCCCATATTTCCTTAGCTGTCTCAGCATTTTGTCTTCCATTTTTTTCCGCCCTACCACTTTTATTAGGTGTGCTACGTCCCTGTGATGTTATGCTGATGTGGCTGAAGAGTGTGACCCTACGATAGCCTCCGAATACAAACACCATATTATTACATGGTGGCAGCGGTGGTGCCCAAGTGTGAACATCTTACAACTTACAAGTGTTTTCTGTGCCAGCTTTTGTGTGTGTGACACTGACAGCTTCTGATCATCGGAACTGTACTACCTGGAACTTTGTGACTGTGATTGTGATCTATGTGAGTCTGGAACGGTGACTAACCATTAGTAACTGTGTCCTTCCCTGTCTTCAACTGGATTACCGAATAATTATCCTGGACACTATCCTGACCACCAATGACTGTGTCTCTGACAGACAGTAATGCTAGTGTTGTACACGGATACATCATCGACTCCATAACCGTCACTCCGCACAATCCGGTAAGTGGTATCTTTCTCAATTTTACCACGCACACACAACCAACATGGCTGATGCACCATTGCCACGCCCAAAGATGGACTGGTCATCAGATGACAAGGCACAATCACTCCAAGATTTTAAGCAGCTCTGCGACATGTGAAAAACACTGAGAAAAAACTGCAACACAACTACATCATGTTGTGGCTTGGCAGTGAGGGTTTACGTCTTCTCAACACATGGAACCTCACTGTCGAACAACTCGAAGACCCCAAAAACATCTGGGACAGATTGCAGCTACTCCAACCACCACAAAATGTCCGCATTCATCGGCTAGAAATGCAGCGACTGACGCAACGGACAGGGGAGTCGGTAGAAGATTTTTGCACAAGATGCAGAACAAAGGCCATCAAATGCAAGTATACTGACAAAGCCGCAGAAGATGAGAGAGTTTTAGAGCGACTTATCGCTGGGACATCTATTTCCACCGTCCAGCGTGAACTCCTCTCTCGGGACAGCACCCTGACCCTCGCTACAGCCCTAGAACTAGCAAAGTCACACGAGGCTACAGCGAACCATATGCGTCAAATGCAGGAATTGACAGCTACAGGCTCGACTATCGACGCCATCAGAGCAAAGGACAGCAGAGCATGCAGCAATTGCGGTGGGAAACACCCACCTCGACAGTGCCCAGCCAACAGGACTACGTGCTCAAAATGCCTCAGGCCCAACCACTGGCAGAAGGTATGCCGCTCGAGCACCAGCGGTAGCACAGACAGACCTGGACAGAGTCTTGGCAACCAACACAATTCCCGAGGACGGCGACGCAGTCGACCTGGCCACCAGCAATGCGGCAGGAAACACATCAATGTCGTGCAAGACCTCAGCGATGGTGAACGTACAGCTGACATCGCATGCCTAGATTTCTCAAGCATCGAGACAAATAACGGCGACAACCGGGATGAGCTGTACGCCAGCCTGGACATCAAGTATACAATGCCAGCTTCCCTTAAAGTCAAGGTTGACACGGGAGCACAGGGAAACATACTCCCACTCCGCATCTATCGGCGAATGTTTCCCGAGCAGCTCAACCCTGAGGGTTTCCCGGCAGCAGGCGCCACAGAACTACGTCGCACTGTACTACAAGCGTACAACGGGACACTCATCAAGCAGTTTGGAGTCATCACGATCCAATGCAAATTTAAGGACACAGAATGGCATGACGCAGAATCCTTCATCACAGAAAGTGATGGTCCAGCCATTTTGGGACTATCAAGCAGCAGAAAGCTGAATTTAATCACCATTCACAGCGCCATTCAGACAGCAGCACCACCAGCATTTAAGCCTGTCAAGAACGCCCGTGACCTCAATCTCCAGTCCAATCTCCCACACCTGGCCAAACCCACTCCATACAACAGGAAAGCGCACAGGAATCTCCAAGTCCGCCAACAAACTCAAAAGAAATACCACGATCGTTCAGCCCGAGACCTTCCCCCACTCCATGAAGGCCAGAAGGTTCAGATGCAAGAAAACAACGGCACATGGATACCAGCAACTGTCGTCAACAAGAGGCCTGAACCAAGATCATACACCATCCGGACACCCAATGGTGGCATCTACCTCCGCAACAGAAGACAGCTGCGAGACCTGCCCACCACGCAGAAACGCCTCACCTGGGCAGACCAACAACAAGATGCCAGCTTCAAACCGCATCGGCTAGACACCCCACAACCTGTGAACAACACACCCCAACGCTGTGACAACACCAAGTCGACAGTTCCACTAACCCTTCGACGATCCAACAGACACACACAACAACCAAAGCGACCCATTCAAACAATGTAGCTAACAGAAGTACTTGCAAGAAAGAAGAAAGAAGAGCATGCATGATGACAGCAAGTTTTCCTGAAGAAGAGGAGAAACACACATACGCAATGTGTTTTACATGTTTTACATACATACATTTATAATCACACAGCAATACAATCCTCACATGCAGACACATGTGAAGTGTTGTCAATGTGTATTTTTTATGTTGTTTTATGTGTAGAAAGTAGTATGTGTATAGTCAATCTTTCACCTCAATGTAATTTTCTAACCGTAGTTGAAACAAACTGGTAAGAAGAAAAAAGTCAAAGAACTGAATGAACAAAGTCAAAGTACTGTGTGACTCCTCCAGACATTACTTTCAATTATATAATATCTTTTGTGGTTGTAGGTTATCCTATCTTACTTAGTAAGAAGTGACACACTTTCTCGCTGACATTCGACTTTGCGACTGCTTTTGACATCTCTCGGCGGTTTAGATAGTTCCAAAGGATTGTCTTATGCACATAATGTCGCGGATTATCAGAGGACTGTCTACATATTACTTTTCAATCATTCTGTTTCGCTTCCTTTGTCTTATTTGTGTTCTCCGTCTTTTGTGTTATCAACATCTTTTGCATCAGTTGATCTTCTGACGACAAACAGCGCTTGGTTCGAAACGGCTAAAAACAACATCAAACCAATTGGCTACTGAAGCAACTGTATCACGCAGAAATTCTTTTAGGTCTTTTGTCGCATGTTAACGAAAGGACGTAGAAAAGTTTTGCGAATAACTACATAATTTTGTGTGCTTTTGGCGCACACCCAAAATAAAGACACAGTCCATCACGTGCAAACCATTCAGCTCGCCATCTCAGATCTGTTCAGGATTTTACATGGGATAAGAACATCGATCTCTCCACTTAGATTCATACCATAAATCAAAAGTCTGACTGCTTTCTACGCGGAGAAGCATTTATTCTTTCAATAAATCAATTTCTTCACACACACACACACACACACACACACACACACACACACACACACACACACACACACACACACACACACACACACACACACACACAGACAGATAAGGAGGCATTACAAATCCATGCATGATGGAACAATGGCTTAATCCAGCAGCCCCAGCTCTGGAAACTGAAACAAATCAAAAAGTTGGCAAGAACGACATTCAATGCTCTATCCAGATGTTGTTCATCTCCCTTTAATTTCAAATATGGCGCTCTGTTACAAAATAATCGCATTCTTGTTCTTTGGGATTCTGAACAAGCACTGTGTTTAATGAATGCACGAACAGGGTTCTGACAGGCGAATCTAAGATGTCCTAGAAAGTGCGAACATTCCATTTTTTGCTCTCAGTCACACAAGAAGGCGTGCCAAGGGAACGAACTCGCCAGACATATGGGTCACGCGCCGTCAAATATTTATTGTAACTAAGGAGACTGTCGTACATCTAGACCAGAAACTTAGAAAGACCTTGAAGGGTTGCCAAGGCGTACACAATATCGCAATAATAGCTTCGAAGATTCTTTGGAAAAAAACCCAAAGAAAAACAATTATTCACATGCGAATGAACAGTATGCTATTTTTTTTAATTTTTATATATATATGTGACCCTCCACCACGAAATGAGTCGCATGTCACCTCGCGCGGTTCTGCGCTAGGCTTAATATAAGTCCGGGGAGTGTCTGGTAACAGTGTGAGGGTCACCTTAGTCACAGGATTATAACTCAAACAGTTTTCGCTCTTTTCTAAAACGGTTTTCACCACTGGATAGAGCATAAACAACTCTTTAGGAAAATGTAAAAATATGAAAATCATGCAAAGGTGACATGCGACTCATTCCGTGGTGGAGGGTCACATATATGGCAGAATACTACTACTATGCCCCTCGTCAAGTCATGACGTTGGTTCCACAAAGCAATCCGTCATTCACTGCTGATAGATAGGGTAAAGGTATCTAATTCCGACCGATTTTTGGGGTACCTAAATCCTACCGATTTTCCCAGTCACATCAAAGACGATGTGCGCACGTCACCACAATAGAAGGAATGCCATGCGTGCTGCCAAAATAAAAAGATAAAAACATTCTTGCGCAAATAATGAACCAAATCAGCTGAACCTCTCCTCGAACAAACAAAGAACCATACGAGAACATCCAGTATGCGCCCCCCCCCCACCCACCCAAGTAGTCAACCCCCTCACCATTTTGACCCGGGGTGGGGGTGGGAATCGTTAAGCGGCGGGATGTCACAAGCTGGCTGGTTTGAACGAACAGGAGCAGCTAATACAACAACAACAACAACAACAACAACAACAACAACAACAACAACAACAACAACAACAACAACAACAACAACAACGACGACGACGACGACAACACTGACATCAACAACAAACGCACCCGTCGAAGGGTCTCGTCCTGTGTGAGGATAATGGGGGAGAGCAAGAAGGATGTCTGAGACTTCCGAAGCAGCCCACTTCTTCTATTTCTAGATGGCCGGGCCTCGATGTCATCCCAGAATCTGACGTCTCTGTTTAGGCGTAAGACTAGCGTTCTGCTGATTGTTTATCCTGACTCCAAAGTACATAAGTGTGCCCAGTGCTAGTCTCACAGTTTCCATGAACTATGACAAAATCCATCGGAGGTCACAAGAAATGGTTCATACCCACACTTATGCACGTCCTGAAATGTACCCTATTTATTCTAACGCATGTTTTGGCATCTGTCTGTTAGTAAACAGGCGTAAGAGTACATTGCTTTTTTGTTTCAAAGCATGCCGGCTCACGTTGATATCCATTCTCTCGACATGTCGGTTACCCTTTGCTAACAGTCAGCCTAGTAGAAATAATGTTAAGTCATATAAAAAGTATGTGTTTTGTGTGTGTCTTACTGTCGTAGTCTCTTGACAGACGACTTTTGGTTAGTTTATTATAAGTGTAGCTCTCACGTCAAGAGTTTGATGGACAAACGAGGCCGCCACAGTGTCTCCTTAATTTTTGTAAAAAGCCGGATATGACGCCATCAAAGGCATTTATTAAAAACAATGAAAAAACCAAAACCATCTGGGAATACCATCTGGAAGAATTCAAAGGTATAGTTTAACTTGGCGAAGATCTGTCCAGTAGTTTTATTGAAATCGCTCCACACACACACACACACACACACACACACACACACACACACACACACACACACACACACACACACACACACACACACACACACACACAGATCTGTGACTTTTCAAATGCAAACATGTTGGAACAATGGCATAATCTAGCAGCTCTAGGAAACAAATCAAGACAGGTAAAACGATATTCAATGTGCTGTCCAGTTGTTGTTTATCCCACTTTAATTGCAGACATTATAGGGTAAAGGGGGCAAAGTTGAACCACCCAAGCACATTGCCAAATATTTGTTTTGCAATATTGATAAGGACATAATGTCTGTTACTGTTCTTGAGCCTTGGGGTAGACTAACTCGCATACAGAGCAAGAATTAAAAACAAACATATTCAAAAGCAGGAAAATAGAAAATAAAAAATCCACCATTAAAGTTCAACTTAGCCGCCACATCGGGCAATTTGGACCACATGATGGTGCAAGTTGGACCAATAATAAAAACCAAGTAAAAAAACAAATGACAACACATTTGTAAACAATCTTCAAAGATAACATAAAAGCATTACCCCGAATAATGTAGAACAGAAAAAAAACCACCAATTTTTCTCAGCGGGACCTGTCTCAAAAAGGAAGTATTAATCGTCCAATTTTCTCTCTCATTTTTTGGGGGCTTACGTTTCAGAAACAACAAGAAAATAATGTTGAACAGCTGATTCCAAGACATCTCACGCACGAGAACAACTAAACAATTTCAGCACACAGATGTTATGATGATATACTGCATCTGTAGTACACTGGTCCAACTTTCAATAATAATGATATAATGCCCGGGTTTCTTGGACCAGTGGTTCAATTTTCCCTTCGACCACAGGTCCAATTTAGGCGTTTCTTACTTGCATAAAAACGAACTTTGTAATATTATGCGTTGAGCACGTGGCTCTGTGTAAGTGGCGTCAATGTGAACTACAACGATGCAGTACCACTGCAGCAAACAAATATTTAGCAATTCTGTGTTCTTAAATAGATCTACACACAAATTCGTGACTTCTAGAGACATGAAACTGTCACGCAAAATTCAAAAAGGTGGAACCTTGGACGCTGCTGCTTTTTTGAAGCCATGGTTTTGCCAGCTAATGTCATGTCAGCCAGTCAAAGTACCCGTTTGTTCCATA
>NC_090256.1:39692979-39730290 GCF_037325665.1 Littorina saxatilis
TCCGACACGACATGATTTCATTCTATCAAAAGCGGAAAAGCAGATGTTAAGAAATAAATAAATGAATAAAATAAAATAAAGAAAAAGAAGGAAAGCAAAGAAGGAAAGGAAGATAGAAAGAAAGGAAAAAAGACAGAAAGAAAAGAGATGGAGAGAGAGAGAGACTGATTCACAATAAAGACCATGAGCCCAAGAAACACTGATCTCGGTCCCAGATCTCACGTGCTCCTCGTTCATTGTATTTTCCTTCCAAAAGATGTATTAAAAGCGTACACCTCATTCCGTCCTCCCACCTCTTATTTGTTTACCTTTAATGTGTCAATATGGTTTTTTTATGCTGAACGTCACCGTTACCCAGACAGTACTCTTTAGCCATGTCGTCCTCTCTTTGGCTCACCTCAAACGTACAACACACACACACACACACACACACACACACACACACACACGCACACACACACGCACGCACACACACACACACACACACGCACGCACGCACGCAGACACACACACACACACACACGCGCACACACACGCACGCACGCGCGCACACAAACACACGCACGCACGCACACACAAACACACACACACACACACACACACACACGCACGCACGCACGCACGCACAAACGCACGAACGCACGAGCGCACGAACGCACATCTTTGGATACATGCATTTATCAAATGGTCATCAGCATCAGTCAGAAAAGCTTTTTCACAAAATATTCCCACCAAAGCATCTAAGCTGTTGATATGTTAGTATGTGTCAAAGTGGAGGGGTGGTCTTACCCCGTGTGGAAGCCTGGCCTAATTTAAGATGGCGAGCCGAAATGCCTATACATGGGAAGAACTCTTCCTTCAAAACGTCATACCAGTATTCTGAGAAAGAACTTGAAACTCTTCCAAAGAAACAGGAGTCCACAATCCTAAATTAAAATATTCTTAAACTGAAGGGAAAAAAACCCACCCATCAACACGCACACACACAATGAGGAAGTCATTAACGAAACAAGACACAACACTGACCGAGATATAACCTTCATAATTCAGTTACGCCGTCTATTACGTCGTTCATTAGGATGTGCTACAACTTACAAGCAAGAAAAGCTCTATACTATGCAAGAGGGTGGGGGAGAGGGTGGGGGAGAGGGGGGGGGGTGGGGGGTGGGGGAGGGGGGGTCTTAGTGAGAGGGCGTCAAAGCCTTCCAGCGGAAACACTCATGTAAGAGCCAGTCTGACAGTCTTCAAAGGCAGCTTCATCATCCACTTTACCTAGATCAGCCAGGCAAAAGCAACGCCCGACAACAATTATGCAACACAACATTTCAGACATGGAAAATAAACGAGTTTAAACTTAATGTCGTTTTCGATCTAAAAAAAAAGAAAGAAACAAGTCGCGTAAGGCGTAATTACTACATTTAGTCAAGCTATGGAACTCACAGAATGAAACTGAACGTAGTCCGCCGCTAGTGCAAAAGGCAGTGAAAGTGACGAGCCTGTTTGGCGCGGTAGCGGTTGCGCTGTGCTTCATAGCACGCTTTACTGTACCTCTCTTCGTTTTAACTTTCTGAGCGTGTTTTTAATCCAAACATATCATATCTATATGTTTTTGGAATCAGGAACCGACAAGGAATAAGATGAAATAGTTTTTAAAACGATTTCGGAAATTTAATTTTGATCATAATTTTTATATTTTTAATTTTCAGAGCTTGTTTTTAATCCAAATATAACATATGTATATGTTTTTGGAATCAGAAAATGACGAAGAATAAGATGAAATTGTTTTTGGATCGTTTAATAAAAAAATAATTTTAATTACAAGTTTCCGATTTTTAATGACCAAACTCACTCATTAGTTTGTAAGCCACCAAGCTGAAATGCAATACCAAACCCCGGCCTTCGTCGAAGATTGCTTTGCCAAAATTTCAATCAATTTAATTGAAAAATGAGGGTGTGACAGTGCTGCCTCAACTTTTACAAAAAGCCGGATATGACGTCATCAAAGGTATTTATCGAAAAAAAGAAAAAAACATCCGGGGATATCATACCCAGGAACTCTCATGTCAAATTTCATAAAGATCGGCCCAGTAGTTTAGTCTGAATCGCTCTACACACACACACAGACAGACAGACACACACACACACACACACATACACCACGACCCTCGTCTCGATTCCCCCCTCTATGTTAAAACATTTAGTCAAAACTTGACTAAATGTAAAAAGAACACCACCAAAGGGGAGAAAGAAAAAAAGAACGAAAAAAAAAAAAGACAAGCGCTATGGTGCTAGGCGGGGTGGGATGTCAGACACAGGTAAAAAGCCCCCAAAGGAGCTAGGGATCCACTTAGACTTAGGAGTACGGGGGCAGCAGAAGTAGGCTGCAAAAACTGAGGATGCCGGCCGTCGACCTCTGAGAAGTCGACTGACACACTGACGGAGTCCAACTCGCAGGTCTCACACTTGTTCTCCGATCCTTAGCATCTGAACCCTCTTACAGACACGGTCCCTAACGTGTACACTTTACCCAGGCTTAAGCATGGCACGATACCATCCATGTACTTGGACCCATACCAATAATCAACAGCCAGGGTGTTTTTAGTGCAGAGATGGAATTTTCTTTTAAATGAATCAATTTCTTTTAAAAAAATTTTTTAAAAACTGCTCATATGCAGTAAAACTGCCACTTTTAACACCTCAAAATCTAAGAAAATCAGGGAGGGAGTCCTAGGCTGGAGGTAAATTTACACAATTTATGAACCGAAAAAGCTCTTTACGAAAAGTACAGTGGAAACCACCTTTTAAGGCGATGTGTTGCACTAAAATTAAACTTGGAGAATACATGGAATAACCCAGTTTCTTGGTAGTTATTGAAGTGACTTATAACAATGAATGACAAATTTGTAAATATTAATGGACACAGATCGCCGTTGCTATGGAAACAGCCGCCATGTTGGATTTCTAGGAAACGGTTTTACAGCGACATCATACATCAGAAATGCATGATATTTGGCACAAAGATACACATGCCTTTTTATCTACAATCCTATAGAACTATATTTTTACCAAAGACTACAGTTGAATTTATATTAATTTTTGTAATAGGGATTAATGAATGTCTAACCGTATATTCATTAATCCTTATTTTAAAAATTAATATAAATTCAACTGTTGTCTTTTCTAAAAAAAAAAATCGTTCTATATGATTGTAGATAAAAGTCATGTGTATCTTTGTGCCAAATATTAAGCATTTCTGGTGTATGATGTTGCTGTAAAACCGTTTCCTAGAAATCCAATATGGCGCTGTTTAAGCCAGTTTCCATAGCAACGGCAGTCTATGTCCTGTAGTATTCACATATGTTTCATTTGTTTTCATAGGTCACTTCAATAACTACCCAGAAAACTAAGTTATTCCATGTATTCTCCAAGTTTAATTTTGGTGTTTTTCGTGCATGACATTGCCTTAAGACCTTCCAAAATCTGAGAAAATTAGTCTTAAAAAGGAGGGAGTCTTAAAATGGGGGTACATTTACAGAGGTTTTGAACAGAAACTGAATGTGAGAAAATGGGGTCTTAAAAGCGGGGAGGGAGTCTTGAATTGGGGGATCTTAAAAGGAGTGTTCCACTGTTGTTAACTTTAGAGTTGCAACTTTCAAGGAAACGAAAGATCACGACGAATTCGACCCTTCTAGTTCCACCACATCTTTTTCCTGTCATGTTACGTTGGTGGGGGGTTATGATAAAATAACTCTCTGCACTACATTTGGATGTTAAGGGTAACGAGCACGGTATTGAGGCTGCTTTTATACTCTCGTAGGAGTACATTGTCTTGGCTGTCCTACTTTACGTGTGCTATCAGTGGCATCCTTAGCGCCTTCTTGGATGTGTATGTATGCCAGTCTTATTCGCCATGCAGTGTTTATGTCGACGTGGGACAATTGGTCATAGAATTAAAGAACTGGTTAAAATGAACGCCAAAGAACTAACTTGACGACCAAAAATGCACAGCAGAAAACAAAACATTCAGAAAAAAAATTCTGGTATTTTTCCGTCAAGAATTTTTGTTATTGATTTTAACGTGGTTTTTGTCTTTTATCAAACTTTTTATAACTATTAAAAAAAATTTAATAAAAAATTCACATTTTTTTCGAATCATAAAAAAAGCACTTTTGTTGTTTTATTTCCATTATTTTACAATACATCTCAATTTTACTGTCTGAATGTAGAATAAACAGATATTTTGAAAGATGATTGAGACAAACGAGACATTTAGATTGCTGTTACCGATTCGGTCATCACCGTTCTCTACTCTTTTTTTTAACAAGAGTACTTGTATCTGTCGATCTTCCATGCCCCAAGTCTTTAGCTTTCAATGTTCCGGAAAACGTGTCATTCGACCGAAAGACAATGAAATGAATCTGTTGCGAGCTGTTTATCTTTTCGGTTGTGTATCTGACCCTATGTGTTGCCACTATTGTCCCATAGTGCTGACGAACTCAAACGAAGCAATGTTGTATATTTTTGACATTTGATATCTGTTCGGTTTTGGTGCGCCCCCTACTTCTAGTCAGGGGTTAACTAACTAGCGTTCCATGCCTTGCAGCCGTAGTGCTACCGCACCTATAAACTAGAAAAAAAAGCTATTCTACGATTCAGCTCAATTTATGCGTGAAGCAAATGTTCTTGGTTTGGAATGGAAAGTATATACATTTGTATTTGCTTCTGTCATATCTGACAGCACTTGACAAAGTGAAAAAGTAAATCGACAACAACTGCTCAGCTGTAAACATCATCTTCTTACTCATCTACATCGCCATCAGCATCTCAAACAGCAAAAACAACAACAACAAACATGAATACAGTGCCTCTCAAGTTTTGGTTTGTTCTGATAGGTTTGTTTGTTTGTTTGTTTGTTTGTTTGTTTGTTTGCTTGTTTGTTTACTGTTTGTTTGTTTGCCATCTTCACAGGTAAACAGACAAGTTTCTAACTACGATTGGACTAAACCTGTCATTCCAATTGTCCATGAAACCCACACAACACGGAAATTGAAAGAATTCACGCGAACTTACATTTTGTGATAGAAAGCACGTTTTGTGTCATGCTGCTGTAAAACGGGAATGGTTTTGTAAAGGGAAAATACCTGAGCAATGTTATTTTGCATTCCGCAAGTGCTCCGGGCTTGTTAAACCATTTTTGTCTGCCATAAACTAGACTGAGAGGTTGAGGAGAATGCTGAGTAACCTCACGTTCAACGTGTTTCGCTCAATAAATCTTGCTGCATTCTGGCGTAGAAAACAGGATGGTGGCATTGTAGAATCTGGTCTTACCGCTGTTGGGGGGGGGGGGGGGGGGGGGGGGATCATTTGATTTTCCTGCTGCTGAGAAGCCTGTTTTAGCTGTTTTATGATCATTTTTAATTGAGAAGAAAGGAAGAAAGACAAGAGAAGGAGAAAGAGAGAGACAGCGCGCGCGCGCGCGCGCAAGAGAGAGAGAGAGAGAGAGAGAGAGAGAGAGAGAGAGAGAGAGAGAGAGAGAGAGAGAGGGGCGGAGAGAGAGAGAGAGAGAGAGGGAGAGAGAGAGAGAGAGAGAGAGAGAGAGGGGCGGAGAGAGAGAGGGAGAGAGAGAGGGAGAGAGAGAGAGAGAGGGAGAGAGAGAGAGAGAGAGAGAGGGGCGGAGAGAGAGAGGGAGAGAGAGAGGGAGAGAGAGAGAGAGAGGGAGAGAGAGAGAGAGAGAGAGAGAGAGAGAGAGAGAGAGAGAGAGAGAGAGAGAGAGAGAGAGAGAGCTCAATTTTATTTAACAAGGATTAAGATTTAAGACTTTGTGTTGTCAGTCTTACACTCAGTCCTTCGAACGACTGAGACTGAGACTGAGACTGGACTTTATTTTACAAGGATAAATATTTAAGGCTGGGCCTTTTTTTACAATCTGTCCTTTGGACAATAAACCTACAAACAAACAAACAAAACACTACCAGTTTATACTAAAACAGAAACGCTATAGAAGTTAAATTTCAAACACCAATATACACATGTTTGAGATGATGATGATGATGATGATGATGATGATGATGATGATGATGATGATGATGATGATGATGATGATGATGATGATGATGATGATGATGATACAGTCATTTACACAGAAAAGTACATAATAATGGGGGAGAAATACACATATAAGCAAGGCACAATAGAGAATCAATGACGTGGATTTTAGCATTATTGCAGCATAGCTCTGCAAATACAATCAAATATACAAAACCGTATATAAATTCAGCGTATCCAGGGAGGGAGGGAAGAGAGAGAGAGAGAGAGAGAGAGAGAGAGAGAGAGAGAGAGAGAGAGAGAGAGAGAGAGAGAGAGAGATAGACAGACAGACAGACAGACAAACAGACAGACAGACATATAGAGACTTATTCCAGAGTCAGTCAGCCAACCTCAAAACGAAGGGGCCAGAAACCTACTGAAGCCAATGAAACTCCGCGCAGGTTGGGGCGGGGACGTAGCTCAGTTCGTAGCGCGCTGGCTTTGTAGCCAGTTGGTCGCTATCAGCGTGGGTTAGATCCCCACGTTCGGCGAGAGATTTATTTCTCGGAGTCAACTTTGTGCAGACTCTCTTCGGTGTCCGAACATCCCCGTGTGCACACATGCGCACGAAAAAAATCCCACGTTCACAGCGAAAGTCTCAGGGCTTGGAAAACACGAAGACACGCATGCATCATCTCTCGTCTCTGATTATCATGATCGTATGTCGATACTTTGACGAGACAAACCCAATGCTGGTGTGTCGAAGAAGACAGCCACAGCGGGCTTGTTCGAATCAAAGTATCACACCATATCTTCAGCGTATTACCAATACCTGTCCCAATATAGACCAGTTGGTCTAAGAGGACGTTAAACCCTAATATTCAGTCAGTCCGCGCAGGTTTTCATGTTCGGGTGCTGAGTGCGCCTTTAAAGTCAAGTCAAAACGGAAACCATTCTTTCAGTGTGGGGGCAGCAACTCTTAGCTCAACTGTTGGCATCGTATGAGTTCACTGTCCTTTGGGGAATATAACCGTTGAATCATCAGCGAGGGTCACCATGTGGGGGGGGGGGGGGGGGGGGTCTGTGCACGTGCACGTTGAGGCAAAAAGTGCCATGCACGGTGATCCACGGTGCATGTTACGAAAAAGCTCCATGCACGGTGCACGCCGGACCTCTGTGCACGGTGCACGCTTCGAGAATTTCCCCATTCCCCTGTACGTTACGTCCAAAAAGCCCATTCCCGGTGCACGTGGTAAAGCATCGCCCCCCTCATCAGCTTCTGTTGCCCTGATGCCACCACATACATGTACATACGAGAATGTTATCTCATATAATGAGGAGGTTGTTAGTGTTTGGTAAAGACGATCTTCAATTGAGCCCGAAGTCGACTTCGCGAAGTCGGTTTTTTTTTTTTTACCGAAAACACAGTGCTTAAGCTTCGTGCGGGAAGGTTCGCGAAGCATGCTTCGCGTAGTCGACTTCGCCCCGTTAAGGACAGGCTTAATAAGGTGGTGTAACACATCACGTAAAATCGTAGGTATAGTAAGTACCCTCTGACGCCGAAATTCACGTAAAACAGAGAATAATTATAGTCAACAGTTATGAAAACGTACTGAATTTTGTACATAGCGCATCATTTTGTACATAGCGCATCATTTTGTACATAGCGCATCATTTTGTACATCGCGCATCATTTTGGACATCGCGCATCAGTTTGTACATAGCGCATCATTTTGTACATCGCGCATCATTTTGTACATCGCGCATCATTTTGTACATAGCGCATCATTTTGTACATAGCGCATCATTTTGTACATAGGAGGGCTGCGTTCTGACGTACTCATGACCGAACGTGGTTTTTTTTTTTTTTTATAGGATAAAGTTCGATTGTTCATTTCAATACTTGTTATTCTTTGAGGTGTGAGGCGACTGGTTCCGCGTTACTCTCACTGTTGTTGGGGGCTTATGTCCCTTGGTTTCTCAGATACTAATGATCTGGTTGCTGGTCTGTAACCAACGTTTCGTCTTTCTATACAACTCCCCACCCACCCACCCCCCCCCACCCCACCTCTAAATGTGGCTCATTTTATGTGTTGTCTAAATTTTAATGGTCGCAGCCCAAAAGGGCTCATCGTTGAACGCAATACTGAGAGTGTTAATATGCCTCTTTGTTCCTCTCTCTCACTCTCTCTCACTCTCTGTCTCTCTCTGTATCTGTCTCTCTGCCCCTCTCTGTCTCTTTGTCTCTCTCTCTCTCCCTCCCTTCCCCTCTCCCTCTCCCCCAGTCCCTCCCCCCTTCTCTCTTCTCTGCGCGCCTCATCCACTCCCGCACTCGTTCTTTCGGGAAGTGGAGTGTAGAGCTGAATGACGCTACAGAGCAATCCATATCACCGTTCATATATAGATCATTCAGTGTGTGTGTGTGTGTGTGTGTGTGTATGTGTGTGTGTGTGTATGTGTGTGTGTGTGTGCCATGTGCCTGCCATGTGTGTGTGTGTGTGTGTGTGTGTGTGTGTGTGTGTGTATGTGTTTGTCATTTAGGTCATGAGACAGCCTGGGCGGGGATGTAATGTAGCTCAGTCGGTAGCGCGCTGGATTTGTATCCAGTTGGCCGCTGTCAGCGTGAGTTCGTCCCCACGTTCGGCGAGAGATTTATTTCTCAGAGTCAACTTTGTGTGCAGACTCTCCTCGGTGTCCGAACACCCCCGTGTGTACACGCAAGCACAAGACCAAGTGCGCACGAAAAAGATCCTGTAATCCATGTCAGAGTTCGGTGGGTAATAGAAACACGAAAATACCCAGCATGCTTCCTCCGAAAACGGCGTATGGCTGCCTAAATGGCGGGGTAAAAAACGGTCATACACGTAAAATTCCACTCGTGCAAAAAACACGAGTGTACGTGGGAGTTTCAGCCCACGAACGCAGAAGAAGAAGAAGATGAGACAGCCTGTGCCTCCGTCTACATGGCTGCCTGCACGCCTGTCTGTCTGTCAGCTCGTCCATTCCGATTGCGTAAGTACGTTCGCGACCCAGTGATAGCTTCAAGTTGGACAAGCGTGTACACCAGTCAGTGTGACCCAGCACGTGCGCGCGTGCCCTCTGGCGTCGGTATGACGGAGTGAATTTTTCGAGGACCATACATATTTTGTTTTTCTCTCTGACAAACAAATCCATCTTCATCAAGGTCCAGGTCGGATAAGAGACTGAAGAGGAATGCCTGGCCCGTGGTAGGAGGAATGCGAGTCTCCACTCGGTCATTTTCCATTACCAACCTATCTCTGTCACAGAACGAGATAAACCCTCCTAGACTCCAACGATAACGTATCCGTTTTTGCTACTGCGTTCAAAAATACCAAGCACCACACCGAGAAACGTCGAATGGTAATGAAGAGAGGAGAAAAAAACCCACCCTCCACCGCTTAAAACTGAGGTGAAAAGGCATGGCAAAAATTCATGTTCCTAATCATTGATGTCACAGATTTCAAGAGGATGGGAGGTAGATAGGATGCAAAACTCGCAGGGACGCGATAAACGGACAAGTTGATTACGAACGATGGAAATCTGTTTGGCCCCGATAGGTTCTAATCAGCTGTAAATGGCCTTTCATAGAGACGTCGGCATGACATTTTGGTGTGTGTGTGTGTGTGTGTGTGTGTGTGTGTGTGTGTGTGTGTATGTGCGTGCGTGCATGCGCGTGTGTGTGTGTGAGTGTTTGTGTGTGTGTGTGTGTGTGTGTGTGTGTGTGTGTGTGAAAGCATTGTAAAAAGAAAGAAAGACGTACAAAATCCAACTACAGACACCAGCTTGCATATTTTGAACACCTACAAGTGTGATGGAATAAATTTGTTCTTTATCGATCTGTCAGTAAATAGCAAAGAGAACTAATCATGGAAAATAAAGACACCTTAAGGTCTCTCCACCTACAGGTCAAAATAAACTGATCATTTTCCATCTCGGATACCTGCACATTTTACTGAAAGGAATTCTTTTGCATGTCAATTTTCAACGTTTGTTCTTCGCAACAACTGAAAAGACAGCACGAGAGCTTCTCATCATCAGTCCGTAGCTCCAGGCCAAGTTTCAACACTTTGCTGCCGTATACATCTACAACACAATTTAAAGCAAAACTTCTCTGGATATTATATATACAGTAGCCCCCCCCCCCCCCCCAACCTTTTAATATTCCCCAATTGAAGACTCCCTTTCTTTTAAGACCCTGGTTTTTTTTGTTGTTTTGTTTGTTTGTTTGTTACCAAGCACATCATTGTGGGGCTTTTAATCAATAACATGCATCCGTCTACAATGTATCACCCTGTTTTCTTAGATATTAAATTGATAACCTTTGCAAATTTACCCCCATTTTAAGACAACCTCCCTTTTAAGACCTGATTTTCTCAGACTTATTTAGGTCTTAAAAGGGGTTTCCACTATTGCTTGAACATGGCTACAAGAGGGTTTGCTGTGTTTCACTCAAGTACCTGCAAGGCAGCGAAGAACAACTCATTTCCGTAGCTGCAGGGTAGTCAACGCGCATCTTTCCCCGCAACTCCATAAAATCATGGCACAGAGCTTCTTGTATAGCCGCGAAAGTAATCAAAACAACAATGTTTCGTGGGTACAAGACATTTTTCAATGACCAGTTTCCGCAGTTTGAGGACAACAGTAATGCCGGTCGTTTTTCCTTTACCGGAAGGACAGGATTAAGCAACCCATCCTTCAAGCAGGCGTAACAAAAAGACAATTATTTAGAGAGGCCTATTTCCGTAGTTGCAGGATAACACAACACAGTTTACTTATTAATTCCTTCTTTTACCACTTTTATCAAGTGTGAACTATTAAGTACACCGGCTCACTTGCGCTTTTCGGGACAGCAAAAGAGAAGGTGGGCCATTATAAACTGGAGAAAGGAAAATTAAAAGTAACCCTTCAACTGCCATTTTTTCTCAAAAGTAGACAGTTTAAAATTGGTCCATTCCACTTGCAGTAGCAGGTGGGAAATTTAACCTGTCCCATTTCCACAGTTTCAGTGCATTAGAGAGCATCGTCGTTCTCTATTCGAGAGCACAAAACGATACAAGCAAAAGGCAAGCCTTCAAGTAGGCATCCGTTAGTATGGGGAAACTGGATTGTGATCTCTCTCGGGAGTTCTTCTGCTAGCAGCGTCGGTTGGACAGACCGATACGGAAGAGACAGTCACTTCTGCACTGGGCACAGGTGAATAAACGATTTCCGTAACTAACTCCGTCGGGTATGTGTTTTCGACACACCCCTTGCTAGTGATTGGCCCCTCTAATGTTTGTCAGAGGAAACGCAAGTACAAGGGCATTCCCTCTCCCACAACACATACAAACCCGACAGAGTTATTTTCGGAATTCGTCTATTGTGACGTCGGTCTCACTCTTTTTTTTCGGTCTGTCTCTCTGGCTTTTCCCCCATTTAGTTAGGGCGTTAGGGTCGAAAACAAGGTCGATACTGCACTTTTGAGGCAAAGCATGGCGATTTGTCTGCAGTTTGTTCATCCATTTTGCGGCATTATTAGCGTCAGAAACACCTTCTAGGTGACCTGTGATCGCCATATTTGGGCATAACACAAGGTGACCCGTTTCGCTTGACTATAAAACACGGTTGTTAAGAAATTTCTTGATCAAAACACGAAAGAGTTTAGCAAATGCAATGAAATTGGGCATACATGTATACGCACACTCATAATAAAAAAAGTTGTATGCAAAATTTCGTGTTCGTCATCCAACCAGTTATGACGTACGTCATTAACTTGTACACAATTATACAACGCTAAAATGGACAGAGCGGTTCTATGAAGTCAATATCCGAGGAAAAACGTTTACAAGACAGGTGTTTCTTAGTTTCAGGGTCAAAAAGTACTGTCCCAGTGTCAGATCCCGACAATGGGAAAACATTTTGCTTAATACAAGGCCCTCTTGACACAATGTTGTGCAGCGAACCCTTGAGCAGCGGCACTCGGGTGGCGGAACAGCGGTCAATTTTCCAAAGCAAACAACAACAAGAAATGTCATAACCTGTTTCCTGCTGTTGGACAATTTACACTGTTCCAATTCCACAGTTTAAGGTAAGGCAGCACGGAGCACCTTTAAGTTATTTTGTGGAGGACAAATACAAGTAAAGGTAACCCATGCTCAAGCACCCGTACCATGCAATGTAAACGACCTTTTTTTCGTGTTGCTGTAGACTCGGCAGATTGAGAAGCGGCACGCAAAGAAGCCAAAAACAAACGCTGATGCAACAGCCTCGTGCCAGAAGTGTGTCGAGGTTGTGCTGTTCAGACGATAAAACAGCCACGCTAGCTATTCCAGACGGAACTATGCAACCACTATGCAACCACTGCATCGGCTTCAGGTGGGGGGGGGGGGGGGGGGGGGGGGGGGTGGAACAGGAAGCGATGGAGGGAATTCTTCACGAGGCAAAAGCTGTTATGGAATTGGCACGCTTGTTTAACGGCTGTTGTTGCGTGATTGTTTAGGTGAATCGTTCGGCTTTGCAACAGTCACTGACGAATGTGTGAGATGTAGGGACCTCAGTCGCGAAGAAGTGCTTTTGGGAAAGGTTGCACTGTCTGGGCCTGAAAAAAAAACCGTGTAAACAACCTCCAGAAGAGTTTGCTGCTCACTCCAGGACAATAAATCACTTTGACCTAAGTCAAGTATTTTCACAAATTCCACGACTCTGTCCTTCTTTGCACCCGCGTCGGAGCCGAAAATAAAGTCGAGGGTTTAGTAATGCCAACTGAGTTTAAACAATGAGAGTGGGGCGGGGCGGAGGTTGTGTGTGTGTGTGTGTGTGTGTGTGTGTGTGTGTGTGTGTGTGTGAGTGAGTGTTTGTGTGTGTGTGTGTGTGTGTGTATGCGTACGTGAGTGCTGTGTGTGTGTGTGTGTCAGTGTGTGTGTGTGTGTGTGTGCAAGTAAACAATGACAGTGAAGCACTCATCCAACCAAACCAAAGTTCAACATGACAGCATGATCATCTGACAATTTCCGCACGATGGGGTTAACATTGTGACCAAAAGAGATACTTTTTTTTCAGATTGATAGCACTGCGACCCGTATTTCTTTATTCTGGCCTTGCCATTTGTCTTGGGACAACGATATTACAGATAGTGAAAGGCATGGAGAGACAAATAGATAGATAGAAAGAAAGAGAGAGAGAGAAAGAGAGAGAGAGGGAGAGAGAGAGAAAGAGAGAGAGAGAGAGAGACTGAGAGAGACAGACAGACAGACAGAGACAGACAGACAGACCGATAGAGACCGAGAGAGAGACAGAGAGAGACAGAGACAGACAGACAGAGAGAGAGAGAGAGAGAGAGAGAGAGAGAGAGAGAGAAAGAGAACCCCTCTCCCCCCCTCTCCCACACCAACATTGCAACAAGCGCAAAAGAGTTATCGACCATGCAGCTTCTGATCAGTTTAAAGGATTGCGTTTATCATGGCGCCTTCTTAAATCAAACAAAAACAAAGTGCAAAAAAAAAAAAAAAAAAAAAAAATTAAAACATTGTACCCCAAAACAATATTTACTAACAAGACCGAAGGTGGGAACAAAGCAAACCTAAATACGTTATTTTCTTGAAGGAACTCGTATAAAAAAAAAATTTAAAACAGCAACAACAACAAAATAATCAAATATTTCAAAAGAAATAACGGTAAAAAAACAAAAAAAACGGTAAACACCTGAAATAGAAATAATTGAAAGACACGCATTTTTCTGCCGTAACTCGAGAACAGTTATTAAATCTTCGGAACTAAAAACGCAAATAAATCTATTACAACAAAATTACAGGGAGAAGGCTAGAGGAGAGATATTGCAAGAAGGTCGCTGGCACCACACAAAAAGAAAGGCGTTATTGTAATCTAACGAGAAAAGCGTGCTTGTTTCTTTCTCTTGCAGTATCATTTTCTCAAACATTGCAAACCCGAGGTTGTTGTCTTTTTTTGGTTTTTTGTCGGCACCCTCCGAGCCAAGGTATACATAAAGCGAAACGCCCACCAGCATGATTAATGCCTAGGTGAAGTAAAAAAAAAAAAAATCTGTTTTTTCCGCTTTTTTTTTTTCTGGAGCGAGTTTCTTTTGTTGAAATTTCTTTAAATTCATCACGCACGTTTTACATTACACCATTTGTTGAAACCAGAGGATAACCCCGACACCTTCACTGGACATTTTATCATGACATTTTATTGAACATGCCTTAGCTCAAATGTCCCCTTTTCTTGTATAATTCGATACGGTGACATTTTCTTTTTTCCGTCTTTTGTCTCTTTAATCTTCTGTTTAATTTTCATTTTTTTTCCCAACTAGATACTAGAATCCTTTGTTTACAATATATGCACATGCCTTGGATTTCACAGTAGTGTTATAAAGGCACATTTATCTTTTTTTTTTATCTCGGCCTTTGAAAACAGTAGTATTCGGTTTATTCGCTGGTTTGTTTCTCTCGCTTGATGGTGTTAAAGTTTTTTTATTTTCTTTCTTTAATTCTTTTTAACTTTGTTTTGCCATTCTTTTTTATTTCTTTTTATTTCTTCCTTTTTTCTTCTTCAATCCTTCCTTTCTTTCTGTCCTTTTGTTTGTTAGATTGAAGCCAAATTAAGCCTATTAATAAACCGTTACGTACATAACGATAGATCCTGAAATTAACAATACATGCCTCTTTTTGATTGGAAGACCGAACAAAGCCGAAAATGTTCTTTATAAATGCATTTTTGTGAGTCGAGTGTATGTCCATCCCGTCTGGATTATCATCAACAATTACACACACACACACACACACACACATACACACACACACACACACACACACACACACACACACACACACACAAACACACGCACATACATGGGCACACACACACACACACCCACATAGGGGAAAGTCGCTAAACCTGGAACAGTTAAGGAGAAACAGCCGTACCAGACAAAAAAATGGATATTGCAAAGCGTTCTTTATATTGTCACATACTAGACTCTATCAGTAAATAAACGAACCACATAAAATAAAATAAAAGTCACGCAACTCATCACACTGATCATAATAAAAATGTCTGCATTTTTTCCAGGTTGGACGCATGGGTGTGTAAAGTGGAACACTGTGTTGTCAAACTCGGAACACATACAAACACACCCTGACTCTCTTTCTAGCTCTGTCTGTGTCTCACACACACACACATATACACCCACACACTCTCATTCACACACAAACAAGCACACATTGCCACACACACAAGATAAATAAATACGTCATAACATTTTGATTAAGCCATTTTATGTAAATGTCTTTTTTTCAACATCATATTTTGATTTTTACCAAGAAAATAACAAATCGGACAACAATTTAAGCCTTAAATGTAAAACAAAAAGATAAATAAGGGCTAGGTGTAAAAAGGAATGAGAAACAAAACCTTAAAAAACAACAACAGGAAAAAATAGACAAAGAACCGATTTCGCAGACAATGTCCTTTGTCTTCTACTGTCAGCGCAGTCATCGTGTGATTACTGTGTGCACTTCTGGCACTATAACATATCCTCAGGGGAGTTGGTGCCACACATGAAGCAGTACCACGAAATTTCGCAGCTTCATTTGTACCCCTCTTCTGTTGACAAATAGATATAAAAGGGCTACCTGCCCAATTGACTAAATGTAAAAATCATTACTTAAGAACTGATTTTCCAGACACACAAAAATTGGTAAGTACAGATTTCGAAGTCCTTTTGTCCGCTGCTGTCAGCGCAGTCCTCGTGTGCCCACTGTGTGCACCTCTGGCACTGTATCATGTTCTCAGGGGAGTTGGTGCCACACATGAAGCAGTACCAAGTGCTTTCCCCCGGGATAGAACGCATCGTCGAGAATGTTCTCCTTTTTTCCCTCTGATCAGAAGATTATTCCCTTCTTGTTTCTCTGAGAAGAAGATTTTGTAGCTTCATTCTTTCCTCTTTTCTGTTGACCTGCACGCCTTTTTGCAAGTGAAATCTCCAGCTTTTGCTTGTAAGAAGATTGGTTTTTTTGTGATGATCTCTTCGACGAGCTTGTGGTTGTGCGTTGCAGGACATCAGCAGCAGGTAAGCTTACATTTGCTGCTGACACCAAGCAATCATAATGACCAGAATCTCCATGTACAGTGTACAAAACAACGATGGGGGTGACGTTTGCAAATTTATTTCTGCTTCAAGAATGCTATTGATTAGTTCTTGTTCTATCTCTGGTGTTAATGTAGAAGGTCTTCCTGTGAACTTTACTTCTTCTTTTGTAAATTTGTTTGTTTCCTTCTAAATGACTTTTAAGAGTTGTGACAGTAACACCATATGCTCTAGATGCGCAACGCAAACCCATATCTCCGTTTTTCACTGCCGACAAAGCGCAGCCCATTTCTTCTGGTAACCACCGCCGTTCGGGTCTCATAATACTGTCAAACAAATCAATCAATCATTCAATAAAACTTACAGAAAGAAAAAACACAACAAAACCGAAAAGAGAATTGAATACGTGAATAAAACAGCAGTGTTCTGTTTATTGTTTGATGAGGGTAAGATGGAACAGAATGCGGCAAAGCTGGAACACTGTTCCATGTTTGCCTCTCTTATGTGTTCCATCATTGCCGCATGGCACCTGCATGGATTTCGCGTTTTTCTGTTGGATACGCGTGACGTTTCAAATCTTTTTTTCCGTTCAAGTTATTGCAAATCTATGAAGGTTTATCACAGCAATCAACATTTTACGTGAACGTATATAGATAAAGAGTAATAATACGAATTGTAGACGGTAGAAATAAGAAGAAGAAGGAAGAAAAGTTTAAAAAACGTACCTTTTTTTCTTTTTTCTTTTTTGCCGCGGTAGTCATTTTTGTTTTGCTGGAATAATATCAACGAATGTCACTAGACATTTCAGCAAAACAATTGTTCATGAATTGTTACCCGTTGATCGCATATTGAGGTGTTCCAAGTTGGCCGACTGTTCCGGGATTGGCGACTATCCCTTATAATTATGCTCATGCACTCAGACGGAGAGAGAGAGAGAGAGAGAGAGAGAGAGAGAGAGAGAGAGAGAGAGAGAGAGAGAGAGAGAGAGAGAGAGAGAGAGAGAGAGAGAGAGAGAGAGAGAGAGAGAGAGAGAGAGAGAACAAAATATTATCAACTTACCTCTCAATGACCAGCAGAAGAGATCACCAAAACATTTAAAACAGTTTTTCAGTTTTTCAGAAGACGAGAGAAGAAACAAAAGGTGTCTTACGCTCCTGCCATCTTTTAATGCTTCATAAATGTTCAAGTTTTTCTTTTTCTGTCTCATGTAGTAGAGTTGAAATTAAAATGTTTGTTGTTGTTTTTGTTGTTGTTGTTGTTGTTGTTGTTGTTGTTGTTGTTGTTGTTGTTGTTGAGTTTTTTCTTTATTCAGCCAGTTCAGAGAAAACTGCACCGAGCAACCGGTACTGGTCTGTGTAGCTTCTGCCCAGACCGAATTTGTCGAGACAGCACTTTCCTCACAAAGATTGCACCTTTCTGCTACGTTTTACGATGCACGAATGACACTTCCGTCGTCGTAGCCAGACTGACGTCATCAACAGAATGACACAACTCTCCTAAAAGTAAGTCACAGTGCTAGTGAAACTGCCTCAAGATCTTAGTACGGCACGTGCTTCGTGTCAAACGCTACTGTGAAAAGCCAACGGAATGCTGCTACATGTCCAAATTTACGACACTGTCGCCGTAGCTCCACTGACGTCACCCCCAGAATTACGCAAAGCTTGCAAGTCACTGTAAAAGCGAAACCGCTTGGAGCACGTGCGCCCTGTCAAACACAAATGTGAAAAATGAATGGATTTAGCACGTGCTGATCTCTCGTACTGATAACACGCTGCCAGGGCTGAAACTGAGCCCCGATGGCTTCAGATGACTCTGAATACAACAGCTCTTGTCGGAATGTCAAAGACACGCGTTCACAGTGCTCCATAAAGTGAGAGAAAAAGTATTACTTCTGGCACCACGCATGGAGCACTGTGAACGCGTGTCTCTGCGTGACACTTCGAGGAGGCCTCATCAGATTGTCACCAGGGAGGTGCGGTCACAATTCAAGACACCCCCAGGCAGTCACACAGAAATTGCTGTGGTTTGGTCACGACACTTCCCGAACTGCGTGACACTGCCAGGACGCGTATTCAGGTCACAGTCCTTCGCGAACAGCAATGTTCCCCGGATGACTGCACTTCCCGGGCAGTGTAACACTGCGGAGACGTTTGAGGTACAGAACAGCAATATTCCCAGGCCAGGGCAAAAACTCAAAGCACGGTCGCCGGTTGATGAATCAGACTGTCCCGGCTTCAGAACTGATTGTGTCAGTCAAAACACTCCTAGGATTGCAGCTCTGTTCTTCCGGATGATAATCACACTTTGAGTTGTCAGGTTTTCCACTAATGAGTCACATCACAGTAGTCCTCTCCAAACTAAACCGTTCCGACCGGCACCTCGGAAGGAAGAAGCCGAAAAGGCCTTGTCAAAGAGCCACACCTGCACTGGAGTGACAAACTCTCCCTTTTATTGCTCACCTAGTCGCTCCCACAGCATGTTCATGAACTGGCACTCCCCGAACTGCAACGTTCGTTAGTTGTAGTTTTTTTGTTTTGTTTTGTATTTGGAGACGTCTGTAAATGCTCATCGAGGCCAAATTCTGTGCTATTTTGGAACGACCTGAGACTTGTTCTCCACTTTTTGTAACGAGTTGCGTCCGACCTTGCTCAGTCTCATTACTGGAACAGAACTTCGACTTATATTTTTGTCTGGTAGACAAAATATTTATTTTATCTTTATTTTTATTTATTTGTCTTGTTACCAGAGCAGCGTGTGGCCTTGTGGTTATTTTTCTAGATAATTTTGAACAAACAAGAGGAGACTTTGCGCAAATTTTGCTGAAGGGTTCAAACTCCTCGTTGTTGTTGTCCTCGCCTCTGGCGAATCAATTAACGATAGAAACTTGTCAAAAGGCTCAGGCGGGAGAGAAAAATCACGCACCGGGACGGCTGATATAGGCACACCCACCACACTTGTGGAAGGCGGAGGAATCCAAAACAGAGGAGGAGTGACACAGACAGAAAATGGCCTAGAATCCCAAGATCGTTTCCGTTGTCGTCAGCTGCGTTAAACTGGTGCAGTTGGCAATGGCAAATGTCATTCTTCCTCTGGAAGTCGCTGGTAGGTAGGTGATCAAGGTTCTTTGACTTCACAGAGAATCAAGACTTTCCTTTCGCACCGTAAGTTCTTGCATTCCCTCAGCGTATGGACACTATTTAAACGGTCAGTTTTATTATTTCTACGGGAAGTTGCCTGTTTTCGAATGCATGTAATTGGTTTTCTCGTGGAAAGTAAACCCAGGAAACCAAGACATATATTTTTTTCGAATTAGTTCTTCTGGAATGAAAATTCAAACAGTAAATGTTAGACTTGAAAAAAAACCCAATCAATTAAGCAGAAAACTGTAAGTGACAAAAATTTAATTTCCTTGGTCACTCTGAATAGCAAATTTTAGGCGCTACTTTTGTGTTTTAACACAGGAGACTGAATTGTACTCTGTCTTTGCAGTTAAGAAGTTGGCGCAGTAGCATGTAGAGGCATCGTGTTACCTTTGTCACCAAGAACAAATATATTTCAAGCTGTATTTGTGATCTTTTCAGAAACGACGTTGCCTGAATAAACTCCGCAGAAAGAAATCAAGCGGGTGGACCAAACATTGATGGACAAGGAAAAACAGTTCCGCACAATAGCACTCGTAGCCAACTGGAATATAAATTGCAAGCAGCTAGCGTTAGGTTTGTTGTACAGGTATCACAGACTGAGAGACAGCGAGAGACAAGAAAACCACCCGCTGCTGCGGTACTGTTGCCGCTGGAGGTGATAGTGGTGGTGGTGGTGGTGGTGGTGTCTAGAGTTGGCGGAGGCGGTAGCCGCAGTGGTAACGAGAGGTGCACGTTTGTGTTTCAGTGTATCATTGTTGCTTTGCACCTAAGTCAGTTCACCAGAAGTAGCGAAAGTTTCACGTGCTGCGTGAGAGAGAGAGAGAGAGAGAGAGAGCGAGAGAGAGAGAGAGAGAGAGACAGAGAGAGAGAGAGAGAGAGAGAGAGAGAGTCTTGGCCGACCCGACTCACCGTACATCACTGGAGAACTCGCCGAGTGGTGTCTGAAGTCAAAAGCGAGGTGACGATGCGGGTTATATGGAGGTATGCAGCGATGGGGGGTTAGGGGGTAGGGGGTCTTAGGGGGGATGGATGAATAGGGGGAGGGGGTAGAACTACAGTGGCAGATTAGATTATAGAAGTTAGGGTAGAGGAGGGGGGGGGGAGGGGTTAGAAGAGGAGGGATGGAGAGGGGTGGTAGTTTGAATGCACTTTATATGGCGGTATGCAGTGCTCGGGTGGGTTGGGGTGGGGGGGGGGGGGTCTTAGCGGAGGGGGGGGGGGGAGAAGGAGGGGGTCCTAAAGTGACAGGGTGAGATTAAAGGAGTTGAAATGGAAAAGGGAGAGAGGGAAGGGTGAGCGTAAGTGGAGATATCTGAGTAAGGGAGGTAGGGGGTATCGAAGAGGCGTGGTGGTGGGGAGGGTGTTTGTTAGGAGAGGGTTGGGGGTGGTTTTTTAGCACAATATTGGCAGGATTTCATTATAGAAGTGGGGATAGAGGAGGAGGGGGTTAAGTGAAAGGGGGAGAATGTTTAAAGAGGGCGGGGCAAAGGGTAAGTGTAAAGGAGGAAGGATGGAGGGAGGGGTATAGAAAGACGGTGATGGTTTGTGTGAAAGTGTCCTGAGAGCCTGGCGAGGTTGAGCCTGCCAGTGCTGGGCTATCACTTTCTTGTGTTTGGGAAGTGATCGATTCAAGAGCTAACTTCTTGCCCTGTAAGTTTGGGCCTGCCCATCTTGTCTCCACCAACCCACCCCTACCACACTCGTTTTCTCTACTTCAGAATATTTTGTAATGTTGCTTTATTTTAATAGTTGCCCCACTGACTGGTGTCCCTTAATCTATGGTCTGATGTATGTGTGTGTGTGTGTGTGTGTGTGTGTGTGTATGTGTGTGTGTGTGTGTGTGTGTGTGTGTGTGTACGTGTACGTGTGTGTGTGTAGAGCAATTCCGAGAAAACTACTCGACCGATCTTTTTAAAACTTCACATGATAGTCCCTAGGTATGATATCCACAGATTTGTTTTTGATTTTTTAGACAAAATATCTTTGATGACGTCATATCCGGCTTTTAATTAAAGTTGAGACGGCACTGTCACGCCCTCATTTGTTGATCAAATGCATAGGCATTTTGATCGGATATTTTCCACAGCTTATTCACTGCGGTAAACAAATTAAAGTACCTAAGTTTTCAATGTTAAGCCCTTTAGCAGAACACGGTCCTCTCACGAAGCGGTTCTTAAAAATGCAGTTCAGGTCACAGCATTGTTGGAGTAACGATATGTCTTTTTTGTCGCAGATTACGATATAAACAGTCAAAATCTGTACACAACTATCTCACAGATGCCTACACACACACTTAGTGTTGCCAGCCAATCAAAACTTTATGCGGTTTGTTAGTTCGCATCTCGCGCCAAAATGTAATTAATATTTCCCGTGCTCACATTCTAGAGCCAAAGGCTGTGTGTGGTATGACAAAATGGACCCCACATACCATCTCAGTTTACAATTTTCTTACGTAATCAAACACAATGTCTTGACTGTGACTTTAAAGTACCCATGATAGAACAAATTCTCCCTCCCTCTCGCCGAGACTAATACTAATGGACTTCAACGTAGGCTTTTAACGTAATTAGTTCACGTGCGGGACCTGATGTGAACATAATCGAGGGCCACGCTTTCCTGCCCAGAATTATAAAAATTAGTTCGTAAATGAATTGCAGTTTTCGACTTCTTGCAAGAAGGTCAATGAAAGGTGGTATAATTTCAAATGGATAGACACATAAGGTACGCCTGAAAGACCTGGGAGCTCCGTGCACCTTGAAGTGTCAAGGCCATTACGTTTAAGGACAACAGACCTTGA
Source organism: Littorina saxatilis (assembly GCF_037325665.1). NCBI lineage: Eukaryota > Metazoa > Mollusca > Gastropoda > Littorinimorpha > Littorinidae > Littorina > Littorina saxatilis. The sequence continues at coordinate 39,715,049 of NC_090256.1, forward strand.
AACAATTGTTACTTATTGTACTCGTACCTAAATAACTTTCGTTTTTCACAAGATTGCTAAATACTTTGAAACCCCATCGCGATAGTCCTCGTCTGCCACTTCTAACGCTGTCTTAGTTAGTAATTGATTTGTCTGATCTGGTTTGTTTTGCTATCTAATGCATCATGTTGTGGGGTCGGCCCTCTTTGCCTTTCATGCTAGTTAGTATGTCACGTCTGTATGATTCTTGCCAATTTACATACTTTGCTGTCACCGAAAAATATTTTCTTGCATCACCTCTTCATCTAATCTGATTTAATACCTTCACAATTATAACAAACCAAATTTGAATTCGTTCTTTAAAGTAAGAGAGCACTTTGTAAACAGGAAAATCAGTCATAAGGGGTTTGAAGAGAAGTGAACGCGTTTTATTGTGCTATGTGCTATTTCAGCTCGGAAGCTGAAAATTAATTAGCAAATTTGTCAATTGAAATTGTGCTAGAAATTGAAATTGCAATTACAGATCAAGCAAGTCGCGTAAAGCGAAATCACTACATTTAGTCAATCTATCGAACTCACAGAAAGAAACTGAACGCAGTTCATTTTTTCACCGAGACATAACAGCTTCGTCAATCCCCGCGGCAAGGAAATCGCTGGCACTTTTCCCGTAGAAAACGAAGTGAAATTGACAAGCCAGTATAGCGCAGTAGCGTATTGCGCTTAGCTGGGAAGCGCGCTTTTCTGTATTCTTTTAAACTTTACGAGCTTGTTTTTAATACAAACATAACATATCTATATGTTTTTGGAATCAGGAAATGATAAAGAATAAGTTGAACATTTTGGATCGATTTAACGATTTTTAATCGTAGTACCTTATTAACCTATTTTTCGGTTATCACATTTTTAGAGTAAACATGACATTATAAGATGTTTGATGGGTTGTTGACAGAACAGCTTTTTTTGTCGGTCCGAGGGGGGGGGGGGGGGGGGGGCATAATCGTCTTTTGTTTCATATTTATTGACCAAGGCCGAATGCCGCCTTCAGCAGAACTGTGCATCTTCAAACCTGACATACTTATCTCAACATTTTATGAACTCAAAACACAGAAAGTTGCCGAGGATCGCCAAAAACGGTGGTCTGACAACAAACCACCAAACATTGATTTTGTCATCCTTTCGTTAGTGAGAAAATATGTGCAAAATCAACAGAGGGAGCCATGCTTTGAAACACGAGTTCCGTTTTGATAATACATGTTTTGCACGTTATTGCAATCAAAGCTGGCGTGTGAAAGCAACTTTCTGTGTTTTGAGTTCATAAAATGTTGAGATAAGTATGTCAGGTTTGAGGATGCACAGTGCTGTAGGTTCCTCTCAGTATTCCACCCCCTCGGTTTTCAGTTGTAAATATTAAGCTTAGTGATCGAATGTGGAAGCTAGGTTGGGTCAAAGGTCATAGAAGATTTGCATCGTGCAGCATTGCACGTTGGGTCAAAGGTCACATAAGATTTGCGCCTTGCAGCGAAGAAAAGAATCGCGATCTTGTTTCCGACTCATTGCCTCTTTGTTTTTCATTAGACCTGTCATTCAGCTAGCTCGGCTTTATTAGATGTTTTCATTTCTTATTGCTATGTTCTTTGCTTTTATCAATATTTCTTATTTGCGCTTCGTTTATTGATACAACGTCTTGTGCAAGGGTCAAAATGTGTGAGTCAGGGGTCACTTGGATGACTTGAACTTGACGTTCGTGTTTCTCCGAACGTCTGTGTATCGAAACACAGATACACGCACTCCATGACTTTGTAAGAACACAAACCATATCGCTAGGTTTCATTTGTTTGTGATAAATGTATGACCTTTCATGAAGTAGTTTTGTTATTTGTTTACTTTTGCCAGTTTGCAAGTTCGTTTTTGGAACTTTGCAAAGCAGTGTCGTCTGTCTAGGTCTGGGGAAACGCCAATGAAAAGAGCCGAAGAATCTCCGAGTGTTTCTATTGGGTTTGCTTTCGATTATCCATGTATAACCTGCTTCCTGTAACTATGGGAACCGGGGATTTATTGCATGGGGAACATGAGATTTATTTCCCAGCTGCTTGTGAATGAAAACTCGTGATGACAAATCTATATTTTTTTTTTATTCAGCATTTGATGAAGAATACGATGCAACTATTGTTAAATTCGATTTTAATGACAACTTTAATGAGCAAACTCATTGATTATGTCTTGAGCTGAAATGCAATCCCATAGTCCGGTCTTTGTCGAAAATTGCTTGACCAAAATTTCAACCAATTTGGTTGAAAAATGAGAGCGGGACATAGCTGCCTCAACAAAAAGCCGGATATGACGTCATCGAAGACATTCATAAAAAAATTGAAAAAGAAAAGCCTAGGGATATCATACTCAGAGACTCTCATGTAGAGTTTTATGAAGATCGGTCTAGTAGTTTTCTCCAAATCGCTTTATACACACACACACACACACACAAGCACACACACACACACACACACACACACACACACACACACACACACACACACACACACACACACACACACACACACACCACGACCCTCGTTTAGATTCACCGTCTATGTTAAAACATGTAGTCAAAACGTGACTCAATGTAAAAAGTATTGTTTTGTATTCTTTTTTATTTCCTGAATCCAGAAATATATAAACAAATTATGTTGTCTTTGAATTAAAAACGTACTCAAAAATCAAGCGCTTTTTGTCATGGTACCCCTCAAAATGGACGCAAAATCCTCTCGTTTTCTACTGCTCTTGTGTTCCACACCTGCATCAGTTGAAATGTCATAACACAAGATATACGCAAGAGAGCAACACAAACAAACTGTTCTGGATAGATACATTATTTTCTTTCTTTTCGTATGTAAAAATTGCCAAGTTGCACCTATTCTGATTTTTTTCCGATTTTTTAATTGGTACCCGACGTTATTGTCAGGTCGATTTTGGGGGTACCCTTACTTCGGCGGCGGTCACGTGACACTTATAACAGCAATCTTTGATTCTAAAAGTGTGCCAGGTAGCCACATGAAGGGCCTTTAATTGCATATAAAGTTTGAACAAAATGACACGGGAATGAATGTTTTAGTTGGGGTACGAAAATGGGTGCAATAATTTTTTTGCTCAGTTTATATAACTCTATTAGCAAAAGTAGCACACATGGTAAACAAAAATAGCGTTTACAATTTGTGCTACTTTTGCTAGTACAATTATATAGCATTTTACACAGTGTTCACAACTGGTTACACAAAGTGTGTTCACATTGGAACACTTTGGTTTAGAGTGCACCATTTGATGAACATATCAAAAGGCGTATAACACTTTTTTCTGGTCTTGTTCAGAGTAGTTATGATTGTCATTCTCATTGAATTGCAAGGTACAATTATGAACGTTGTGCCTCAAGGGCTAATTATCCGTTGGTGTTTGCGAGTTCCGTTTGTTCATAAAAGCTGCAAATCCCAATAGACCTAGCGAAAATAACAATCTTGCCAAACCAGTACTCAACCATGTCAAAAGCACTGTATAGCGTTTGATAAATTGCATTTGGTTTCTCAATGTTTTTGTTGTTTCTTCTTCACTGAACTTCGTAACTCTTTAAGCTGCTAGCAAACGCGTGAGGTGGAAGCCTGCTTGCACCACAGCTCAATCACCTTAACCAGACAGTCAATGCACTTTCTCTCTTAAAGATACCTTCATTCCCGCGAAGACGGCCGTGTGCACAACCGTAGATCTGTCCAGGCTTTGTTTGTTTGTTTGTTTGTTCGTTCATGGGCTGAAACTCCCAAGGCTTTTACTAGTGTATGACCGTTTTTACCCCTCCATTTAGGCAGCCATACGCCGCTTTCGGATGAAGCATGCTGGGTATTTTCGTGTTTCTATAACCCACCGAACTCTGACATGGATTACAGGATCTTTTTCGTGCGCACTTGGTCTTGTGCTTGCGTGTACACACGGGGGTGTTCGGACACCGAGGAGAGTCTGCACACAAAGTTGACTCTGAGAAATAAATCTCTCGCCGAACGTGGGGACGAACTCACGCTGACAGCGGCCAACTGGATACAAATCCAGCGCGCTACCGACTCAGCTACATCCCCGCCGTGTCCAGGCTTTGACATGGACTAAGAGCACCCTTCCACTTGGTCACATACCAAATACTGACGGCATTTTGTACCCAGTGGAATTTTATCAGGGTTTTTTAAATTTTGAATTGAATTGAATTGAATTGAATTGAATTGAACAGAATAGAACAGAACAGAATAGAATAGAATAGAATAGAAAAAAATGAATTGAATTGAATTGAATTGATTGAATTGAATTGAATTGGATTGGATCGAATTGAATCGAATCGAATCGAATCGAATCGAATCGAATTGAACTGAATTGAATTGAATTGAATTGAATTGAATTGAATTGAATTGAATTTTATTTTATTCTATTTACTGTTTGTTCTTGTTGCTGAATTATGTTCATTACTGACACCTATGTCAATCAATAAAAATGTATTCAAGAAAAATATCCTTGTCTGAACCGGAAGTAACCATGCTGTGGTTTTTGAGGTATGTGTCTAAATGTAAGAATGCTCATAGCCATCAACAGAAGCCTGGACAGGACTTTCTTTACTTTCTTTATTTGGTGTTTAACGTCGTTTTCAACCGTTCAAGGTTATATCGCGACGGGGAAAGGGGGGAGATGGGATAGAGCCACTTGTCAATTGTTTCTTGTTCACAAAAAGCACTAATCAAAAAATTGCTCCAGGGGCTTGCAACGTAGTACAATCTATGACCTTACTGGGAGAATGAAAGTTTCCAGTACAAAGGACTTAACATTTCTTACATACTGCTTGACTAAAATCTTTACAAACATTGACTATATTCTATACAAGAAACACTTAACAAGGGTAAAAGGAGAAATAGAATCCGTTAGTCGCCTCTTACGACATGCTGGGGAGCATCGGGTAAATTCTTCCCCCTAACCCGCGGGGGGTCTAGACAGGACTGTGATGGTGCAAACGATGGTTTCGCCGAGAAGTAAGATGGCTACCATTCCTGTCCGCGGAAGAGCAACAGCGATCACAAACGATTTCTTTCGCTTTATAACGTCAAAATACACACTTTGTTACCAGAAGTAAACTGATACAACATAAATATATATTTTTTTTAAGCGAGTTCTTTCGCTTTTTAACGTACACACTTTTTTGCTGGAGAGGTAAACAGATACAACATAAATTATTCATATTTTCTGAAACGAGTTCTTTTGCTTTTTAACGTACAGTACACACTTTGTTGCTAGAAGTAAACAGATACAAAATACATTCTGTATGCTTTCTGAAACGATATCTTTCGCTTTATAACGTACGCACTTTTTTTGCTAGAAGTAAAGTTATCTAACAAAAATTCTTCGTGTTTTCTTAAACGATTTCTTTCGTTTTTTAACGTACGTACTTCTTTTGCTGGAAGTAAACTGACACAACACAAATTCTGTGTTTTCTTAAACTATTTCTTCCGCTTTTTAATGTACGCAATTTTTTTGGCTATAAGTAAACTGATACACCATTAATTCTGTGTGCTTTCTCAAACGATATCTTTCGCTTTTAACACGTACGCACCTTTTTGCTAGAAGTAAACTGATACACATACATTCTTTGTGTTTTCTTAAACTACTTCTTTCGCTTTATAACTTACACATGTTGCTTCTAAAAGTAAACTGGTACAACAAAATTGTTTCATATTTTCTGAAATGATTTCTTTCGCTTTGTAAAGTACGCACTTTGTTGCTAGAAGTAAACTGATACAAGATAAATTCTGAATAAATTATTAGTTTTGAAAAGGGCAGAACTGGCGGTTCTTCATCTTCTTCTTCTCAAGTTCTTCTTCTTCTTCTTCTTTTTCTGCGTTCATTGGCTGAAAATCTCACGTACATCCGTATTAATATGTACTGATAGGGGTTTCTTACGTGTATGACCGCCCCCACCCCCCCACATCCCACCACCGCAATTTAAGAAGCCATACGCCGATTTCGGGGGAGAATGGCGGTTCAAAATCGACGAGAAATCATTGAGCAAAATCAACGAGATGGCACGAGAGTTTGTGATGAACTTGGACCACTGTTATTGCCGGACAGTGTAACTTTAAGGCCAGACTCCCCGAAGACTGATAGTGGCGCCAGCCTATAGACTCTGGTTTGCATAAACAATGGCTTGCAGTACCTACTACTTTACACCGTCGGCTGTCTAATTTTCTAATTGGTACACTAGCCTCCAGTTGAACTTCTGGCCCTGCTTCAATTGGCTAATTAGACCTTGAACACTAGACAGTTCGGTTTACTACTCACTGGCATCCGATATTCAGGAAAGTACTGCTGGCCGACAGAGAATTCTCTATTAACTCACTTCGCTTGTCTTTCACCGAAAAAAGTTCAATCCCCTCTGTCTGACCTTGTTTTACCAGTCAGAACTAACACAAACGCTAAAACTCTGTTTTAAGATAACTATTGCTGTTATGTTGTTGTTGTTGTGTTTCTCCCAGTTTATTTCTTCCGTTACGAATCATTATTTGTCTTTTCATTATCATTGAATTATTGATATGCTGTTGATTGATGCAGTATTTTTTTGTATGTATATATATTATCATAATTCTTATGTTTTATTCATCTTATTCTATTTCATTATACTACCCGCGGACTTTCTCTGTATTAGCGTCATCATGAATATTCACAATTATCCCCCTCCCCACTCAGCTCTGAAATTCATAATTTTCATCTTTACTGTGTATGGAGGCTTGAGTATGACGTGCTTTCCGAAGTACCGTTGGCGCGGTATGCCTGTTTGTTATCCAGCATCGCGTTAATGACAAACGACACCGATGAAACAAACCAAGGCGTCTCTTCTTGACCTTCTCTTATAAATTGAAATATCTGACGTCAAAAGCAAACCGAAATTCGAGAAGCCGTCCTAATGCAAATAATGGTGTCACGTAAACAAAATATCTGTCTGAACTGGAAATACATTTTGGAGAACCAAGTTTGTCTCGGTGACTTCGTTATATCAACATTATTTGATTAAGCATAATGTCACCACCAGGATGTACATGTATCAGTATCGTATAACATTAAGTATCCACGTCCTGGTGCTAAGTATCTTCTTGTTGTCGTTCGACAGATGGACACCCCAGTCTCTGCGATGAAGGCGGCAATGCGCTGCAGGTCCTCCGGACTGACGTAGAGTTTTTGGGCCATCAGGGGGAAGTCTGGCCAGCCCCTCTTTCTGAGCGCCCGGGTATGAAGACATATATGAACAAAGTGAATTTGTGCAAACATACAAACAAATAAACAAACGAACGAACAAACAAAACATGAATTCAAACAAACAAACAGACAAACCAACAAACCAACAAACATACATTTTTAAGAAAAGATGTAAAAGTGTTCGGGCCGAAAACCTGCGTATTATGTCGATGATGTGCATACTTCCGTTAATGTGTGACGATTTAGTTTACACCGAACGCCTCGTTACATTACGATGATGTAGGCTACCACGTAACAGGTACGAAGCCAGGGATAACGAGGTGTTAGAGGACTAAAGGTGGTGTAACACATCAACAGTGTGAATTGTGAAACAGCAGCAACAACAGGCATCGCAATTAAATAGATGTCAACAGTGAGCTGTCTGTTTAGAGAGGGACGAAGAATCGAATCTTGTTTGAAAACAAATAAACATTGGCTCACACCTGAGTTTCTTTTAAATTCAGAAGTAACTAGAATTTGTTTTACAAAATCACGTCAAATACAATTGAGTATTTCAAACACTTCATGTCATCTTTAGCGCTGTTCATGTTTTGCTGCTGATCCCCAGCGGAAAACATCACTTTAAAACAGGTCTTGAACCATTCGGAAAAAGGCAGTGTGGTGAAATGACTTCGGTGTTTTTTTTCTCCCGCGTTTCAGAGCTGATTCGACGCCATTGTTACCCGTTAATGACATTACCACTGCGTTCTGGTGAAAAGATTAGTAAGTCCAGTAACCCCTGGCAGTGAAACTTCTCAGCTGCTTCCCCTTGTTTATTTTGTTTGTTTGTTTGTTTGTTTGCTTAACGCCCAGCCGACCACGATGGGCCATATCAGGGCGGAGCTGCTTTGACATATAACGTGCGCCACACAGAAGACAGAAGTCGCAGCACAGGCTTCATGTCTCACCCAGTCACATTATTCTGACACCGGACCAACCAGTCCTAGCACTAACCCCATAATGCCAGACGCCAGGCGGAGCAGCCACTAGATTGCCAATTTTAAAGTCTTAGGTATGACCCGGCCGGGGTTCGAACCCACGACCTCCCGATCACGGGGCGGATGCCTTACCACTAGGCCAACCGTGCCGGTCCCCCCTTGTTTATATTACCTCCCGTTGATTCCTTCACCTTTCTCTGGCCCCCACTGTTAATCCTCGCAAAACGAGGTGTCTGTTTTTGTTTTGAACTCTGCAGGTAATTTGTCTTACCCGTAGCTTTTCCAGGAGGTTGCTTTCAAACTCGTCTAACATTGAATTTAATGTAAAAAAAAATATCTTCGTTTTATTTTATTATTTTTTTTTTTTATCGGAAAAGCTCGTCTAAATTGAAAGATCATAGGATCCGTAAGTTAGTCATCTTACTATTAAATAAAAAAAATAATAGGGTTAGTTCTTTGTGCCTTCTGACACGTCCTATATCCTTGCATGGAGAGAAGGAGCGGCGTAAAGAGCATCTCTTTCCCTTCTTATCCCAGGCAGGCTATCTATCGTGTTACCTAACATAAAACAGTAACCACTGCCAGACGTCTCGCTTTCTTTTTTCTTTTTCAACCAAAGTGTATCAGTCTGTGAGTTTGTTTACCAAACCTTTCATAACCATCGCTTCGAGACACACGCAGAAACAGAGGATGCGTCTACTGCTTCTACCGCTACTACTACTTCTACTGCTACTACTACTGCTGCTGTTGCTGCTACTGCTGCTGCTACTACTACTACTACTATCTACTACCGCTACCGTTACTACTGCTACTACTACTACTACTACCTTTACGGTATTACCACTACAACTACAACAACTACTACAACTACTACTACAACTACTGTTACTACTTCTACTACTACTATTACTACTACTACCACCACCACTACTACTACCGGCACGGTTGGCCTAGTGGTAAGGCGTCCGCCCCGTGATCGGGAGGTCGTGGGTTCGAACCCCGGCCTGGTCATACTTAAGACTTTAAAATTGGCAATCTAGTGGCTGCTCCGCCTGGCGTCTGGCATTATGGGGTTAGTGCTCGGACTGGTTGGTCCGGTGTCAGAATAATGTGACTGGGTGAGACATGAAGCCTGTGCTGCGACTTCTGTCTTGTGTGTGGCGCACGTTAAATGTCAAAGCAGCACCGCCCTGATATGGCCCTTCAGTCGTGGTCGGCTGGGCGTTAAGCAAACAAACAAGGAACTTAGTCGATAAATATCGACAGGGGGCCGACTAATGGTTTAAATGTGAAATGTGTGTATAATAATGGGTGTGGGTCTGAAATGAACACTGGGCGAAAAGTGGCGTTTTGTATCTTACAAAACTACTCAAAATCCCAACAAAACTTCAAGTTTCAATGGGTTTATCACATTTTGGTGTTCACGACAACGCCAGATTTTGATTGGATTTTGTTGAAGTTATCGCTGCGAAATTGCCTGGAATTTCAGCGCGTTTTGCGACGGTCAAAACATCATGTTAAACCATGTTACAGCATGTCTGTAACATGCAAAAATGTCAAGTTTTGATGGGATTAAAGCTTTGGTTTAACGCCAAGTAACATCATGTTATCGTAGACTTAACTTGCAAAACTGCTTGTTTTGGTGGTGTTACAGCTTGCTTGTAATGTGATTAACATCATGTTATTGCTGGTTTAACATGCAAAACCCCATGTTATGTTGGTGTTAAAGATTGCTCAAATGCCTATTAACTCCATGTTATGTTGGTGTTAAAGCTTGCTCAAATGCCTATTAACACCATGTTAGTTGGTGTTAGGCTTGATTATTAATGTAAAAAAACACCATGTTATGACGTTCACATAATTGTTTTCACCTGGATGGAATTTTGTGGAAAAGAAAGCATGTTGTTTGGGAATTGTGTGCGGGTTTCATGCTTGGATATTGCACTTTGCTGACTTGTCACAGGTCAATTTACATTTAACAATATTAGTTTTCAAATGCATCATCCTTCACACATTATGTAAACATCTTTAACATTAACACTTTGGTTGTAAAATGATTGCACTTTATTCAAACAGGACAAAAAACAAAAATGCTGATTCACAATGTACAATAGCAAAGGACTATTTTGAGTGGAGACAGTGTTCATCCACACTATAATTGGATAAGCTAAAATAAATTATAATGCCACACGAAATGAAAACACACCATCAGTAAATTACTTCCCTTGTGAGTAAGAGCGTCATACCCATAAGAGCCATGTAAGTTTTATCCCATGTGAGTGTGTGTTGGGAGGGGAGGGGGGGGGGGGGGGGGGGGGGGGGGCAGATGCCCTGTGAAAACATTGGCCATATATACATATGTGAATTACTTCCCTTGGGTATGAACATTTATGAATGAATTTTTTTTAATTTATGGGTGAAAGAAGGCCACACAAAATGAAAATCAGTAAAGAACTAAATCACTTCCCTTGTGAGTAAGAAGAGTCATACCATGTTCCAACTTTTTGCTAAAAATTCGCCCACAATGTGACCTTCAAAGTTGAAAAGGGGTAACTGAACTTCATGTTTGGATGTCATGGAGTCGAACATGTCAGTAAATTTTGAAAGCCCTAGATTCATAAACATCTGAAAACTGCTCAACGTCTTTGCATCACGGCACATTAATAAAAGTAAGAGTTAGTAAGACTGGCCTAACTGCTATGGTGAGGCAGTAATAACTCGTTGATGAAGAATTATTTGAATTCTGAATTTCGAACAAACAAATACAGTGTCCTTCCAACCCCCCTTTTCAGGCCTCCAAGAATAAAAAAAAAGCTTGTCTTAAAAAGGAGGGAACCTGCTTAATATGTAGGTAAATGTACAACAGGTTGTGAACAGAAAATCCAAAAATGTAAGGTCTTAAAAGCGGGGAAGTTTGAAAAGGGGGGGAGGGGGGGACCTAAAATATGGCGATCATAACAACCATAATTTATCTAACAAAGTTCATTCTGAAATCTTCTTCAGCGTTTGATTATGGAGAGACTAAATCCTCAGTTCAGATGTGGTCTTAACTCCTTGTCTCCCAGGTACGGATATATCCGTACCCACTCATATGGCTCTATCTGACCAGGTATGGATATATATCCATACACACAGTCACTATGTACATTGCATCTGTTATTATTCGGCACATATCCGCATCCTGCTTAGACTGTTAGCTTCAGTCGCTTCCTGTAACGTTGATCTAACGCCAGCATTCTAGCCTGTTGATACACAGTTTTCTACAATTCTGAGTGACCTGCTGCAGCACAGCTGGTCTCGGCTTAAAAAATCTTGGTCAACATAGATGGGGTACAAAGTGTTAAAATAAAGCGTCCTTCCAAAGTTGATGACAGGTCCCCAGAGTATTCACAAAATTATATGGTACTGGAAGCCTTGCATGGTGACGAAAAAGATGTCCACGCCTACATGAAGAAGTATCCTTCATGGCTTCAGCGGAAACAGTCGGCTGGGGATGAGGACAGCAGCTAATCGGGAACCTATGTAAAAAATATAGACAAGAACAAAAATATATGTCAATGGGAAAACAAAGAAACAAGTAGAGAAGGACCTCCCCACCTTTACACAGTGAAAATGAAAAACACATGTGAATCACTGAATGTACTTATGTTTTAAATCTCCCCCCCCCCCCCCCCAATTAAGACCAATTATCCAAGATATTTTTCAGTCCTCAAAGGAGAATTTCACTGTTCTCACGGAACCCTGAAGAAAACTGAGCTGCGCTAATATATTATACTAGATGATTACCCGCTTCGCCGGGAAGAAGTAGAGCCGAATACCCGGCCGTCGCCGGGGACCCGGCTTTGCCGGGTGTACGCCGGCATCGCCGGCGCACGAAGGAAGGGAGATCTAAAAATAGTAACGTGCAGTGACCTTCTAAATATATTAACGTACAAACGGGAATATCGATTGACGCCGGCGCACGAAGGAAGGGAGATCTAAAAATAGTAACGTGCAGTGAAAAACGAAAATCGGTTCAGCGCTGCGCGCTGAGAGCACGTGTTGAAATATCTCATCGACCAGATTTTGTGCAGGGTGTATCTGAATATGGACACCAAATTTGAAGCAGATCCATCGAGAACTTTGGCCGTGCATGGCGATCAATCACACACACACACACACACACACACACACAGACACAAGTCGTATATATATATAGATAACTGCAAACATCCCTCAAATTCAATATTGCAAGCCACTATACATTCCTCATAAAGGCACATTCCTTCATGCTCACGTGTGAAAACTAACATAAGTTTACAAGTGTGTATCTATTTATAATAATAATAATAATAATAATAATAACGGGCATTTATAAAGCGCCTTATCAGAAGTTCAAAGCGCGTGACAACAATACATGTATAAAAAATTCATACAATCACTGTCAGATTCAAACAACACATCATGCACTTAAGGCAAAAAAAAAAATATATATATTCTGTTTACGGTATCCCGACCGACCCTATTTTTTGCGCGACCCTAGACTTTTTTTTTTGGCATTTGGGAAAAAAAGAAAAAAAATTAAAATTTAAAAAAAACTGAGGGCCATGATATGAAAACGTGCGGAAGCCATGAGCCTTGCGTTTAAAGCAACCTTGACGGAGAAGTCGAGCATCAGCAGAAGAACGAAGGGTGCGAGAGGGAGTGTAGAGGGAGACCAGTTCCGAAAGATAGGCAGGTGCCGATTCAGAGATGATCTTGTAGCAGAAGCAGGCAGCTTTATACCTAATAGTAATACGTTCAGACACAGGAAGCCAGTGAAGTTCTTTCATGAGAGGAGTGCTGCAGAGTGTTGTACTTTTTGCAAGGGTTGGAGAGTGGAGTCAGGGCAGCCTATGAGAAGGGAGTTGCAGTAATCTAATCTACACATAATGCAGGATGTAACAAGAGTTTTAGTGGCATCAACAGTCAGAAATTTTCTTGTGGAACCTATTCTTCTAGTTCTAATGTAGTACCTGTTTGTAGTGAACTCACCAGCAGGAGTATTGCATACATAATGACGCATTACTGAATTAAAGTAACTATTTTCAAAGCTTCTCGCTTACCTTGGAATAGTGTCAAGCAGCTTATGTTGTGTCTAGATCAGCCATCAGATCTTCACACTCAGCCTGCACTTGCTGAAAACTGGACATGCCTGTATCTCAATCAAGCTGTTGTTGCGGAGACAACGGAACCATGCTCAAGTCAGGTCCAACTGAAATAAAAGCATATTGTTAGCTGATAAATGATTTGATCAAGCAAAACCATGCGGTATTTTTGTAATAAAATATTTTGTATACCCCGCTAATGCAAAAATAATGTACTTATTTACTATTAGCATTAATTTTAGCTGGTCATTCAAACCAGAGCTTGTTCTAGAATTCCACAATACAGATCAAAACAATATTATTATTAGCCTCACCAAGGGTTGACGTCCCATCAAAATGAATGACGGACTGAATCAAACTTCAGAGACATTACAATTTTTCACAACGATTTTTCAGCAAACAGCCATGTTTACCTGTACAAATGTATCAGTGATATAACTATGAGTATGACAGTATGACAGTGTGGTAAGCTTACCGACGATTCGTTCAGTATAGTCTTTCTATGTAAGTAGTGGTCCAGTAGTGATACTTTCCGCCTGTGGTTCGAGACAGAGATTAAGTTGAAACATAATTCGAGAAGCCAAACACTGACCAATACTTACGTATTTTGAGCAAAACCCACGCACGTCGACCACAAGTTGATGTCTGCTGGAGTACGTAATCATAACGTAGAGGACAACAGATTCACTTGGCTGGCTTCGGTTATTCCCACCTGTATCTGTTCCTTGCTGTTCTCCAAGATACACCATGGTGCAGCAAGCTGAAGGGTGTCCTGTCGTATTTCCTCGAAGTTGTAGTAGGCAACCAGGTCAGGAGCAGGAGGTGGGGGGCGACTGACCTGCAGCAGAATTCAAATCAATTAGTCAAGTCACTATGACATATCTTTATCAGGGATGAAAATTGCCTTGTTAAAAAAAAACTGAAATCGGCCGGGGTCCAGGGGCTGCCAAGGCCCCGGCGGGGTCAAGGAGCAGCGCCCCTGTAGGGGGTTTAGGGGGGCAACGCCCCCCGGAAAAATCTTGAAAATTTAGGAATTTAGAGCTGAAAATGTGGCCTTTTGCGAAAGGAAATCACAGTAATTGTAGCAGCTACAAAACTCCTCATTTGTTAACTAAAACAGGAATTCCGACTACTTAATGAACTTGGAACTTGGAACAAGTTATTAATATGTAAAATAATGGTATGAGACTGTTCGTCTTTAAACAGAAACTGTACCAAACACGCGCTAAAGTGCAGATCGCGAATTTAAATTTTATTTTTATTTTTTATGTAAAACAAGAGGCGAAGCCTTCAAGGCTCACGTAAGAAATAGACAAACAGTAACACAAACTCAATCACTCCGTCACACATACACACACACACACACAGTAAGCATAGGTGACACTGTGCAAGAAAGCGAGACACTAGATCTAGATCTGTCTGTCTGCATGTAGCCTACTTAAAGGGACACGACTAAGAGTAATACCTAATATTCTGGACTCGCAACGAAATATTTTCAAACAAATGACAATGAACAACGCTTCGACCTAATGGTCTTCAACAGGTTAAAAAAAAAATGAAAACAACAATACAAATATCAAAACGACTTATCAGAGAAGATGATGTCCTCCAAGCGCAAAAGAAGGGGGAAAGGGAGATAAATCAAAAAGAAAAATGAGCAATGAAAAATGAAACCAAAGCGAAACAAACCAGAATAATAACGCTTGAACTTGAAGGGCCTGAAGTTGAAAGAGAGAGAGAGAGAGAGAGAGAGAGAGAGAGAGAGAGAGAGAGAGAGAGAGAGAGAGAGAGAGAGAGAGAGAGAGAGAGAGAGAGAGTGTCAACAATCTACGACACGACTGCCAACTAGTCTCGGCCCGCTCAAAAAACAATGACCGAGACTTTCAGTAATTCCTCC
>NC_090256.1:39730490-39827855 GCF_037325665.1 Littorina saxatilis
GTTGTTGTCTTTTTATATTTAGTCAAGTTTTGACTAAATATTTTAACATCGAGGGGGAATCGAAACGAGGGTCGTGGTGTATGTGCGTGCGTGTGTGCGTGTGTGTGTGTGTGTGTGTGTAGAGCGATTCCCACTAAACTACTGGACCGATCTTTATGAAATTTGACATGAGAGTTCCTGGGTATGAAATCCCCGAACATTTTTTTCATTTTTTTGATAAATGTCTTTGATGACGTCATATCCGGCTTTTCGTGAAAGTTGAGGCGGCACTGTCACGCCCTCATTTTTCAACCAAATTGGTTGAAATTTTGGTCAAGTAATCTTCGACGAAGCCCGGGGTTCGGTATTGCATTTCAGCTTGGTGGCTTAAAAATTAATTAATGACTTTGGTCATTAAAAATCTGAAAATTGTAAAAAAAATAAAAATTTATAAAACGATCCAAATTTACGTTTATCTTATTCTCCATCATTTGCTGATTCCAAAAACATATAAATATGTTATATTCGGATTAAAAACAAGCTCTGAAAATTAAATATATAAAAATTATTATCAAATTTTTTTTTTCGAAATCAATTTAAAAACACTTTCATCTTATTCCTTGTCGGTTCCTGATTCCAAAAATATATAGATATGATATGTTTGGATTAAAAACACGCTCAGAAAGTTAAAACGAAGAGAGGTACAGAAAAGCGTGCTATCCTTCTCAGCGCAACGAATACCCCGCTCTTCTTGTCAATTCCACGGGCACTGCCTTTGCCACGGACGGTGGAGTGACGATGCTACGAGTATACGGTCTTGCTGCGTTGCGTTGCGTTCAGTTTCATTCTGTGAGTTCGACAGCTACTTGACTAAATATTGTATTTTCGCCTTACGCGACTTGTTACATTTAGTCAAGTTTTGACTAGAGGGGGGAATCGAGACGAGGGTCGTGGTGTATGTGCGTGTGTGTGTGTGTGTGTGTGTGTGTGTGTGTGTGTGTGTGTGTGTGTGTGTGTGTGTGTGTGTGTGTGTGTGTGTGTGTGTATGTGTAGAGCGATTCAGACTAAACTACTGGACCGATCTTTATGAAATTTGACATGAGAGTTCCTGGGTATGAAATCCCCGAACGTTTTTTTCATTTTTTTGATAAATTTCTTTGATGACGTCATATCCGGCTTTTCGTGAAAGTTGAGGCGGCACTGTCACGCCCTCATTTTTCAACCAAATTGGTTGAAATTTTGGTCGGGTAATGTTCGACGAAGCCCGGACTTCGGTATTGCATTTCAGCGTGGTGGCTTAAAAATTAATTAATGACTTTGGTCATTAAAAATCTGAAAATTGTAACAAAAATATGTTTTTTATAAAACGATCCAAATTTACGTTTATCTTATTCTCCATCATTTGCTGATTCCAAAACATATAAATATGTTATATTCGGATTAAAACAAGCTCTGAAAATTAAATATATAAAAACTATTATCAAAATTAAATTTTCCAAATCAATTTAAAAACACTTTCATCTTATTCCTTGTCGGTTCCAGATTCCAAAAACATATAGATATGATATGTTTGGATTAAAAACACGCTCAGAGAGGTAGAAGAGAGGTACAGAAAAGCGTGCTATCCTTCCCAGCGCAACTACTACCCCGCTCTTCTTGTCAATTTCACAGCCTATGCCGTGAGCGGTGGACTGACGATGCTACGAGTATACGGTCTTGCTGCGTTGCATTGCGTTCAGTTTCATTCTGTGAGTTCGACAGCTACTTGACTAAATGTTGTATTTTCGCCTTACGCGACTTGTTTTTGGTTTTTTGTCGGCACCCTCCGAGCCAAGGTATACATAAAGCGAAACGCCCACCAGCATGATTAATGCCTAGGTGAAGTAAAAAAAAAAAATCTGTTTTTTCCGCAGTTTTTTTTTCTGGAGCGAGTTTCTTTTGTTGAAATTTCTTTAAATTCATCACGCACGTTTTACATTACACCATTTGTTGAAACCAGAGGATAACCCCGACACCTTCACTGGACATTTTATCATGACATTTTATTGAACATGCCTTAGCTCAAATGTCCCCTTTTCTTGTATAATTCGATACGGTGACATTTTCTTTTTTCCGTCTTTTGTCTCTTTAATCTTCTGTTTTATTTTCATTTTATTTTATCTTTTTTTTCCCAACTAGATACTAGAATCCTTTGTTTACAATATATGCACATGCCTTGGATTTCACAGTAGTGTTATAAAGGCACATTTATCTTTTTTTTTATCTCGGCCTTTGAAAACAGTAGTATTCGGTTTATTCGCTGGTTTGTTTCTCTCGCTTGATGGTGTTAAAGTTTTTTTTATTTTCTTTCTTTAATTCTTTTTAACTTTGTTTTGCCATTTTTTTTTATTTCTTTTTATTTCTTCCTTTTTTTCTTCTTCAATCCTTCCTTTCTTTCTGTCCTTTTGTTTGTTAGATTGAAGCCAAATTAAGCCTATTAATAAACCGTTACGTACATAACGATAGATCCTGAAATTAACAATACATGCCTCTTTTTGATTGGAAGACCGAACAAAGCCGAAAATGTTCTTTATAAATGCATTTTTGTGAGTCGAGTTTATGTCCATCCCGTCTGGATTATCATCAACAATTACACACACACACACACACACACACACACACACACAAACACACACACACACACACACACACACACACACACACAAACACACGCACATACATAGGCACACCCACACACATAGGGGAAAGTCGCTAAACCTGGAACAGTTAAGGAGAAACAGCCGTACCAGACAAAAAAAATGGATATTGCAAAGCGTTCTTTATATTGTCACATACTAGACTCTATCAGTAAATAAACGAACCACATAAAATAGAATAAAAGTCACGCAACTCATCACACTGATCATAATAAAAATGTCTGCATTTTTTCCAGGTTGGACGCATGGGTGTGTAAAGTGGAACACTGTGTTGTCAAACTCGGAACACATACAAACACACCCTGACTCTCTTTCCAGCTCTGTCTGTGTCTCACACACACACATATACACCCACACACTCTCATTCACACACAAACAAGCACACATTGCCACACACACAAGATAAATAAATACGTCATAACATTTTGATTAAGCCATTTTATGTAAATGTCTTTTTTTCAACATCATATTTTGATTTTTACCAAGGAAATAACAAATCGGATTACAATTTAAGCCTTAAATGTAAAAAAAACCAACAAAAAAACAAAGATAAATAAGGGCTAGGTCTAAAAAGGACTGAAAAACGAAACCTAAAAAAAAAAGAGGAAAAAATAGGCAAAGAACCGATTTCGCAGACAATGTCCTTTGTCTTCTAGTGTCAGCGCAGTCATCGTGTGATTACTGTGTGCACTTCTGGCACTATAACATATCCTCAGGGGAGTCGGTGCCACACATGTAGCAGTACCACGAAATTTCGCAGCTTCATTTGTACCCCTCTTCTGTTGACAAATAGATATAAAAGGGCTACCTGCCCAATTGACCAAATGTAAAAATCATTACGCATAAAGTCTCAAAGCAAATAACTAAGAACAGATTTAAGAACTGATTTTGCAGACACACAAAAATTGCTAAGTACAGATTTCGAAGTCCTTTTGTCCGCTGCTGTCAGCGCAGTCCTCGTGTACCCACTGTGTGCACCTCTGGCACTGTATCATGTTCTCAGGGGAGTTGGTGCCACACATGAAGCAGTACCAAGTGCTTTCCCCCGGGATAGAACGCATCGTCGAGAATGTTCTCCTTTTTTCCCTCTGATCAGAAGATTTTCCCCTCTTGTTTCTCTGAGAAGAAGATTGTGTAGCTTCATTCTTTCCTCTTTTCTGTTGACCTGCACGCCTTTTTGCAAGTGAAATCTCCAGCTTTTGCTTGTAAGAAGATTGGTTTTTTTGTGATGATCTCTTCGACGAGCTTGTGGTTGTGCGTTGCAGGACATCAGCAGCAGGTAAGCTTACATTTGCTGCTGACACCAAGCAATCATAATGACCAGAATCTCCATGTACAGTGTACAAAACAACGATGGGGGTGACGTTTGCAAATTTATTTCTGCTTCAAGAATGCTATTGATTAGTTCTTGTTCTATCTCTGGTGTTAATGTAGAAGGTCTTCCTGTGAACTTTACTTCTTCTTTTGTAAATTTGTTTGTTTCCTTCTAAATGACTTTTAAGAGTTGTGACAGTAACACCATATGCTCTAGATGCGCAACGCAAACCCATATCTCCGTTTTTCACTGCCGACAAAGCGCAGCCCATTTCTTCTGGAAACCACCGCCGTTCGGGTCTCATAATACTGTCAAACAAATCAATGAATCATTCAATAAAACTTACAGAAAGAAAAAACACAACAAAACCGAAAAGAGAATTGGATACGTGAATAAAGCAGCAGTGTTCTGTTTATTGTTTGATGAGGGTAAGATGGAACAGAATGCGGCAAAGCTGGAACACTGTTCCATGTTTGCCTCTCTTATGTGTTCCATCATTGCCGCATGGCACCTGCATGGATTTCGCGTTTTTCTGTTGGATACGCGTGACGTTTCAAATCTTTTTTTCCGTTCAAGTTATTGCAAATCTATGAAGGTTTATCACAGCAATCAATATTTTACGGGAACGTATATAGATAAAGAGTAATAATACGAATTGTAGACGGTAGAAATAAGAAGAAGAAGGACGAAAAGTTTAAAAAACGTACCTTTTTTTCTTCTTTTTTTTGCCGCGGTAGTCATTTTTTGTTGTTGCTGGAATAATATCAAGGAATGTCACTAGACATTTCAGCAAAACAATTGTTCATGAATTGTTCCCCGTTGATCGTATATTGAGGTGTTCCAAGTTGGCCGACTGTTCCGGGATTGGCGACTTTCCCTTATAATTATGCTCATGCACTCAGACGGAGAGAGAGAGAGAGAGAGAGAGAGAGAGAGAGAGAGAGAGAGAGAAAGAGAGAGAGAGAGAGAGAGAGAGGGGGGGAGAGAAAGAGAGAGAGTGAGAGAGAGATAGAGAGAGAGAAAGAGAGAGAGAGAGAGAGAGAGACAGAGAGAGAGAGAGAGACAGATACAGAGAGAGAGAGAGAGAGAGAACAAAATATTATCAACTTACCTCTCAATGACCAGCAGAAGAGATCACCAAAACCTTGAAAACAGTTTTTCAGTTACAGAAGACGAGAGAAGAAACAAAAGGTGTCTTACGCTCCTGCCATCTTTTAATGCTTCATAAATGTTCAAGTTTTTCTTTTTCTGTCTCATGTAGTAGAGTTGAAATTAAAATGTTTGTTGTTGTTGTT
Source organism: Littorina saxatilis (assembly GCF_037325665.1). Classification (NCBI taxonomy): domain Eukaryota; kingdom Metazoa; phylum Mollusca; class Gastropoda; order Littorinimorpha; family Littorinidae; genus Littorina; species Littorina saxatilis. Next base: position 39,735,776 of record NC_090256.1, read on the forward strand.
GTTGTTGTTGTTGAGTTTTTTCTTTATTCAGCCAGTTCAGAGAAAACTGCACCGAGCAACCGGTCTGGTCTGTGTAGCTTCTGCCCAGACCGAATTTGTCGAGACAGCACTTTCCTCACAAAGATTGCACCTTTCTGCTACGTTTTACGATGCACGAATGACACTTCCGTCGTCGTAGCCAGACTGACGTCATCAACAGAATGACACAACTCTCCTAAAAGTAAGTCACAGTGGTAGTGAAACTGCCTCAAGATCTTAGTACGGCACGTGCTTCGTGTCAAACGCTACTGTGAAAAGCCAACGGAATGCTGCTACATGTCCAAATTTACGACACTGTCGCCGTAGCTCCACTGACGTCACCCCCAGAATTACGCAAAGCTTGCAAGTCACTGTAAAAGCGAAACCGCTTGGAGCACGTGCGCCCTGTCAAACACAAATGTGAAAAATGAATGGATTTAGCACGTGCTGATCTCTCGTACTGATAACACGCTGCCAGGGCTGAAACTGAACCCCGATGGCTTCAGATGACTCTGAATACAACAGCTCTTGTCGGAATGTCAAAGACACGCGTATACAGTGCTCCATGCGTGGTGCCAGAAGTAATACTTTTTCTCTCACTTTATGCGCCCCGTCCCCACGGCTGCTCCCCTTCCCGGGGGGTGCTGTGAAGGTGGGGCTGGCGTGTGAGGTAAAGGTACGGTCACAGAACTGGAAGAGGTTCCGGGTTGGAGTGCGATGTAAAAGTATACTGGTGAGGTACGGTTACAACTCTTCTAATCCAGCAGGACACCTATTGGTCGACAATAGTGATGCACAGTCACATAACTGCACGACGTTTCACAATTTCTTCCCAAAACTTCTTAACTTAGGAGACGATCTCAGATGCCCCTGTCAAATAAAAAAAGTAACTAGTTAGCCAACAAACTTCCCAAGTATGCTTACAACTGTGGTACAAAAACCTTCCGATGCGGAACCAGGCGTTATCAAACTGTCACAAAACTTCTCTAACTCCGTGAAGTTTTCACCTAGGACAGCGTTGTGATTTTGTAACCATTGAGGTAGGGTTAGACAGTTTCCAAACCCCTCCAACGGTGCGATGTCAGATTTTCACTTGAGAGGCATGATCACAGTGACTTTGGGAAATTACCAAGACAAGCTGTCAGACGGAAGCTGCTACGGTGTGGTCTTGAAACTTCTGTTACTGCGTGACACTTCGAGGAGGCCTCATCAGATTGTCACCAGGGAGGTGCGGTCACAATTCAAGACACCCCCAGTCAGTCACACAGAAATTGCTGTGGTTTGGTCACGACACTTCCCGAACTGCGTGACACTGCCAGGACGCGTATTCAGGTCACAGTCCTTCGCGAACAGCAATGTTCCCCGGATGACTGCACTTCCCGGGCAGTGTAACACAGCGGAGACGTTTGAGGTACAGAACAGCAATATTCCCAGGCCAGGGCAAAAACTCAAAGCACGGTCGCCGGTTGATGAATCAGACTGTCCCGGCTTCAGAACTGATTGTGTCAGTCAAAACACTCCTAGGATTGCAGCTCTGTTCTTCCGGATGATAATCACACTTTGAGTTGTCAGGTTTTCCACTAATGAGTCACATCACAGTAGTCCTCTCCAAACTAAACCGTTCCGACCGGCACCTCGGAAGGAAGAAGCCGAAAAGGCCTTGTCAAAGAGCCACACCTGCACTGGAGTGACAAACTCTCCCTTTTATTGCTCACCTAGTCGCTCCCACAGCATGTTCATGAACTGGCACTCCCCGAACTGCAACGTTCGTTAGTTGTAGTTTTTTTGTTTTGTTTTGTATTTGGAGACGTCTGTAAATGCTCATCGAGGCCAAATTCTGTGCTATTTTGGAACGACCTGAGACTTGTTCTCCACTTTTTGTAATGAGTGGCGTCCGACCTTGCTCAGTCTCATTACTGGAACAGAACTTCGACTTATCTTTTTTGTCTGGTAGACAAAATATTTATTTTATCTTTATTTTTATTTATTTGTCTTGTTACCAGAGCAGCGTGTGGCCTTGTGGTTATTTTCCTAGATATGAACAAACAAGAGGAGACTGCGCAAATTTTGCTGAAGGGTTCAAACTCCTCGTTGTTGTTGTCCTCGCCTCTGGCAAATCAGTTAACGATAGATACTTGTCAAAAGGCCCAGGCGGGAGAGAAAAATCACGCACCGGGACGGCTGATATAGGCACACCCACCACACTTGTGGAAGGCGGAGGAATCCAAAACAGAGGAGGAGTGACACAGACAGAAAATGGCCTAGAATCCCAAGATCGTTTCCGGTGTCGTCAGCTGCGTTAAACTGGTGCAGTTGGCAATGGCAAATGTCATTCTTCCTCTGGAAGTCGCTGGTAGGTAGGTGATCAAGGTTCTTTGACTTCACAGAGAATCAAGACTTTCCTTTCGCACCGTAAGTTCTTGCATTCCCTCAGCGTATGGACACTATTTAAACGGTCAGTTTTATTATTTCTACGGGAAGTTGCCTGTTTTCGAATGCATGTAATTGGTTTTCTCGTGGAAAGTAAACCCAGGAAACCAAGACATATATTTTTTTCGAATTAGTTCTTCTGGAATGAAAATTCAAACAGTAAATGTTAGACTTGAAAAAAAAACCAATCAATTAAGCAGAAAACTGTAAGTGACAAAAATTTAATTTCCTTGGTCACTCTGAATAGCAAATTTTAGGCGCTACTTTTGTGTTTTAACACAGGAGACTGAATTGTACTCTGTCTTTGCAGTTAAGAAGTTGGCGCAGTAGCATGTAGAGGCATCGTGTTACCTTTGTCACCAAGAACAAATATATTTCAAGCTGTATTTGTGATCTTTTCAGAAACGACGTTCCCTGAATAAACTCCGCAGAAAGAAATCAAGCGGGTGGACCAAACATTGATGGACAAGGAAAAACAGTTCCGCACAACAGCACTCGAAGCCAACTGGAATATAAATTGCAAGCAGCTAGCGTTAGGTTTGTTGTACAGGTATCACAGACTGAGAGACAGCGAGAGACAAGAAAACCACCCGCTGCTGCGGTACTGTTGCCGCTGAAGGTCAGTGATAGTGGTGGTGGTGGTGGTGGTGTCTAGAGTTGGCGGAGGCGGTAGCCGCAGTGGTAACGAGAGGTGCACGTTTGTGTTTCAGTGTATCATTGTTGCTTTGCACCTAAGTCAGTTCACCAGAAGTAGCGAAAGTTTCACGTGCTGAGTGAGAGAGAGAGAGAGAGAGAGAGAGAGAGAGAGAGAGAGAGAGAGAGAGAGAGAGAGAGAGAGAGAGAGAGAGAGAGAGAGAGAGAGAGAGAGAGAGAGAGAGAGAGTCTTGGCCGACCCGACTCACCGTACATCACTGGAGAACTCGCCGAGTGGTGTCTGAAGTCAAAAGCGAGGTGACGATGCGGGTTATATGGAGGTATGCAGCGACGGGGGGTTAGGGGGTAGGGGGTCTTAGGGGGATGGATGAATAGGGGGAGGGGGTAGAACTATAGTGGCAGATTGGATTATAGGTTAGGGTAGAGGAGGGGGGGGGGGGAGGGGTTAGAAGAGGAGGGATGGAGAGGGGTGGTAGTTTGAATGCACTTTATATGGCGGTATGCAGTGCTCGGGTGGGTTGGGGTGGGGGGGGGGGGGTCTTAGCGGAGGGGGGGGGGAGAAGGAGGGGGTCCTAAAGAGACAGGGTGAGATTAAAGGAGTTGAAATGGAAAAGGGAGAGAGGGAAGGGTGAGCGTAAGTGGAGATATCTGAGTAAGGGAGGTAGGGGGTATCGAAGAGGCGTGGTGGTGGTGGGGAGGGTGTTTGTTAGGAGAGGGTTGGGGGTGGTGTTTTAGCACAATATTGGCAGGATTTCATTATAGAAGTGGGGACAGAGGAGGAGGGGGTTAAGTGTAAGGGGGAGAATGTTTAAAGAGGGAGGGGCAAAGGGTAAGTGTAAAGGAGGAAGGATGGAGGGAGGGGTATAGAAAGACGGTGATGGTTTGTGTGAAAGTGTCCTGAGAGCCTGGCGAGGTTGAGCCTGCCAGTGCTGGGCTATCACTTTCTTGTGTTTGGGAAGTGATCGATTCAAGAGCTAACTTCTTGCCCTGTAAGTTTGGGCCTGCCCATCTTGTCTCCACCAACCCACCCCTACCACACTCGTTTTCTCTACTTCAGAATATTTTGTAATGTTGCTTTATTATTACACCCCCGGTATAGGGGTGTGTATAGGTTTCGCTCGATGTGTTTGTTTGGGTGTTTGTGTGTTTGTGTGTTTGTGTTCGCATATAGATCTCAAGAATGAACGGACCGATCGTCACCAAACTTGGTGAACAGGTTCTATACATTCCTGAGACGGTCCTTACAAAAATTGGGACCAGTCAAACACACGGTTAGGGAGTTATTGGTGGATTAAAATTATACAAGGACTTATACAGGGACATCTTCATGGTCAAAGGGAAATAACCATTCTCACTCAGTCACTGCCACCAACTGAGAAGGTTATTTCCCTTTGACGGGGGTGTTTTTCCTACCTCGTAGGAATTTCTTGTTTTAAATAATAGTTGCCCCACTGACTGGTGTCCCTTAATCTATGGTCTGATGTATATGTGTGTGTGTGTGTGTGTGTGTGTGTGTGTGTGTGTGTGTGTGTGTGTGTGTGTGTGTGTGTGTGTGTGTGTGTGTGTGTACGTGTACGTGTACGTGTGTGTGTGTAGAGCAATTCCGAGAAAACTACTCGACCGATCTTTTTAAAACTTCACATGATAGTCCCTAGGTATGATATCCACAGATTTGTTTTTGATTTTTTAGACAAAATATCTTTGATGACGTCATATCCGGCTTTTAATTAAAGTTGAGACGGCACTGTCACGCCCTCATTTGTTGATCAAATGCATAGGCATTTTGATCGGATGTTTTCCACAGCTTATTCACTGCGGTAAACAAATTAAAGTACCTAAGTTTTCAATGTTAAGCACTTTAGCAGAACACGGTCCTCTCACGAAGCGGTTCTTAAAAATGCAGTTCAGGTCACAGCATTGTTGGAGTAACGATATGTCTTTTTTGTCGCAGATTACGATATAAACAGTCAAAATCTGTACACAACTATCTCACAGATGCCTACACACACACTTAGTGTTGCCAGCCAATCGAAACTTTATCAATCAATCTTTAACTTTATGCGGTTTGTTAGTTCGCATCTCCCGCCAAAATGTAATTAACATTTCCCGGGATCACATTCTTGGGCTGAAGGATGTGTGTGGTATGACAAAATGGACCCCACATACCATCTCAGTTTACAATTTTCTTACGTAATCAAACACAATGTCTTGACTGTGACTTTAAAGTACCCATGATAGAACTAATTCTCCCTCCCTCTCGCCGAGACTAATACTAATAGACTTCAACGTAGGCTTTTAACGTAATTAGTTCACGTGCGGGACCTGATGTAAACATAATCGAGGGCCACGCTTTCCTGCCCAGACAATTATGAAAATCAATTCGTAAATAAATTGCAGTTTTCGACTTCTTGCAAGAAGGTCAATGAAAGTTGGTATAATTTCAAATGGATAGACACATAAGGTACGCCTGAAAGACCTGGGAGCTCCGTGCACCTTGAAGTGTCAAGGCCACAACAGACCTTGAAACAATTGTTACTTATTGTACTCGTATCTAAATAACTTTCGTTTTTCGCAAGATTGCTAAATACTTTGAAACCCCATCGCGATAGTCCTCGTCTGCCACTTCTAACGCTGTCTTGGTTAGTAATTGATTTGTCTGATCTGGTTTGTTTTGCTATCTAATGCATCATGTTGTGGGGTCGGCCCTCTTTGCCTTTCATGCTAGTTAGTATGTCACGTCTGTATGATTCTTGCCAATTTACATACTTTGCTGTCACCGAAGAATATTTTCTAGCATCACCTCTTCATCCAATCTGATTTAATACATTCACAATTATAACAAACCAAATTTAAATTCGTTCTTTAAAGTAAGAGAGCACTTTGTAAACAGGAAAATCAGTCAAAAGGGGTTTGAAGAGAAGTGAACGAGTTTTAGTGTGCTATGTGCTATTTCAGCTCGGAAGCTGAAAATTAATTAGCAAATTTGTCAATTGAAATTGTACTAGAAATTGAAATTGCAATTACAGATCAAGCAAGTCGCGTAAAGCGAAATCACTACATTTAGTCAACCTATCGAACTCAGAGAAAGATCGCAGTTCATTTTTTCACCGAGACATAACAGCTTCGTCAATCCCCGCGGCAAGGAAATCGCTGGCACTTTTCCCGTGGAAAACGAAGTGAAATTGACAAGCCAGTATAGCGCAGTAGCGTATTGCGCTTAGCTGGGAAGCGCGCTTTTCTGTATTCTTTTTAACTTTATGAGCTTGTTTTTAATACAAACATAACATATCTATATGTTTTTGGAATCAGGAAATGATAAAGAATAAGTTGAAAATGTTTGATCGATTTAACGATTTTTAATCGTAGTACCTTTTCGGTTATCACATTTTTAGAGTAAACATGACATTATAAGATGTTTGATGGGTTGTTGACAGAACAGCTTTTTTGTCGGTCCGAGGGGGGGGGGGGGGCATATCGTCTTTTGTTTCATATTTATTGACCAAGGCCGAATGCCGCGGTCAATAAATATGAAACAAAAGTCGATATGCCCCCCGAGGATCGACAAAAACGGTGGTCTGACAACAAACCACCAAACATTGTCTTTGTCATCATTTTGGTAGTGAGAAAATAAGTGCAAAATCAACAGAGGGAGCCATGCTTTGAAACACGAGTTCCGTTTTGATAATACATGTTTTGCACGTTATTGCAATCAAAGCTGGCGTGTGAAAGCAACTTTCTGTGTTTTGAGTTCATAAAATGTTGAGATAAGTATGTCAGGTTTGAAGATGCACAGTGCTGTAGGTTCCTCTCAGTATTCCACCCCCTCGGGTTTCAGTTGTAAATATTAAGCTTAGTGATCGAATGTGGAAGCTAGGTTGGGTCAAAGGTCATAGAAGATTTGCATCGTGCAGCATTGCACGTTGGGTCAAAGGTCACAGGAGATTTGCGCCTTGCAGCGAAGGAAAGAATCGCGATCTTGTTTCCGATTCATTGCCTCTTTGTTTTTCATTAGACCTGTCATTCAACTTGCTCGGCTTTGTTAGATGTTTGCATTTCTTATTGCTATGTTCTTTGCTTTTATTAATAGTTCTTATTTGCGCTTCGTTTATCGATACAACGTCTTGTGCACGGGTCAAAACGTGTGAGTCAACTCAGGGGTCAATTAGGTGACTTGAACTTGACGTTCGTGTTTCTCCGAACGTCTGTGTATCAAACACAGATACACGCACTCCATGATTTTGTAAGAACACAAACCATATCGCTAGGTTTCATTTGTTTGTGATAAATGTATGACCTTTCATGAAGTAGTTTTGAAAATAGTGCTATTTTTGTTGTTGTCCAAAGCTATATTGAGAAATCAAACCGCTTTGGGACACCTTAGTTCGATGTTGTTGGTGTTTTTTTTCTTTTAAATATATTACTTGGGGCCCATCTACTTTTTGATATTTTGTTGTGTCTTTCGTTCTCGTTGGCTCACGTAAGTGTAGCCTATGCGATCGTAACTTTGTCTGTCTGTGCGTGCGTATGTGCGTATGTGCGTGCGTGCGTGCGTGTGTATGTCTGTGGTAGAAACTCTAACATTTGAAGACGTCACATTACATTGACGTCACATTATGACGTAAGAGGGTTAGACGTCACGCGAAGGAAGTACTGAAAGTCTCGGTCATTATTATTTTGAGCGGGCCGAGACTTTCAGTACTTCCTTCGCGTGACGTCTAACCCTCTTACTAATGACCGAGACTAGTTGGCAGTCGTGTCCCTGTAAGTAGGCTACATGCAGACAGACAGATCTAGATCTAGTGTCTCGCTTTCTTGCACAGTTTCACCTATGCTCTTTCTGTGTGTGTGTGTGTGTGTGTGTGTGTGTGTGTGTGTGTGTGTGTGTGTGTGTGTGTGTGTGTGTGTGTGTGTGTGTGTGTGTGTGTGTGTGTGTGTGTGTGTGTGTGTGTGTGTGTGTGTTACTGTTTGTCGATTTCTTACGTGAGCCTTGATGGCTTCGCCTCTTGTTTTGTATTTGTTTTCGGTATTGACACAGATTGTGTTCGATAATTCAAACTAAGTTTTCCTTGTTGTTTTTCTCCTTTTTTTTTCCTTTTTCTTTTTTCTTCTCTTTTTTCAAAAAATGTGTCGCATTGATCATATTCCGCCATGAAATTTCAGGCATGTTTATGTGAGCACTTATCATAAGTTTTAAACTTGTTGTGCTCCTTCTTAATGATGTTGTTATATTATCATGTGTCTGTTTACGAATAAAATATTGTTTAAACAAAAAAAAAGTAGTTTTGGTTTTTGTTTACTTTTGCCAGTTTGCAAGTTCGTTTTTGGAACTTTTAATCAAAGCAGTGTCGTCTGTCTAGGTCTGGGGAAACGCCAATGAAAAGAGCCGAAGAATCCCCGAGCGTTTCTATTGGGTTTGCTTTCGATTATCCATGTATAACCTGCTTCCTGTAACTATGGGAACCGGGGATTTATTGCATGGGGAACATGAGATTTATTTCCCAGCTGCTTGTGAATGAAAACTCGTGATGACAAATCTATATATTTTTTTTATTCAGCATTTGATGAAGAATACGATGCAACTATTGTTAAATTCGATTTTAATGACAACTCATTGATTATGTCTTGAGCTGAAATGCAATCCCATAGTCCGGTCTTTGTCGAAAATTGCTTGACCAAAATTTCAACCAATTTGGTTGAAAAATGAGAGCGGGACATAGCTGCCTCAACAAAAAGCCGGATATGACGTCATCGAAGACATTCATAAAAAAATTGAAAAAGAAAAGCCTAGGGATATCATACTCAGATACTCTCATGTAGAGTTTTACGAAGATCGGTCTAGTAGTTTTCTCCAAATCGCTTTATACACACACACACACACACACACACACACACACACACACACACACACACACACACACACACACACACACACACACACACACCACGACCCTCGTTTCGATTCACCGTCTATGTTAAAACATGTAGTCAAAACGTGACTCAATGTAAAAAGTATTGTTTTGTATTCTTTTTTATTTCCTGAATCCAGAAATATATAAAAACATTATGTTGTCTTTGAATTAAAAACGTACTCAAAAATCAAGCGCTTTTTGTCATGGTACCCCTCAAAATGGACGCAAAATCCTCTCGTTTTCTACTGCTCTTGCGTTCCACACCTGAATCAGTTGAAATGACATAACACAAGAGATACGCAAGATAGCAAAACACAACAACCTGTTCTGGATAGATAAAAGATTTTTCTTTCTTCTCGTATGTAAAAATTGTCAAGCTGCGCCTATTCTGAATTTGTGTCGATTTTTTAATTGGTACCCGACGTTATTGTCAGGTCGATTTCGGGGGTACCCTTACTTCAGCAGCGGTCCCGTGACACTTATAACAGCAATCTTTGATTCTAAAAGTGTGCCGGGTAGCCAAATGAAGGGCCTTTAATTGCATATAAAGTTTGAACAAAATGACACGGGAATGAATGTTTTAGTTGGGGTACGAAAATGGGTGCAATAATTTTTTTGCTCAGTTTATATAACTCTATTAGCAAAAGTAGCACACATGGTAAACAAAAATAGCGTTTACAATTTGTGCTACTTTTGCTAGTACAATTATATAGCATTTTACACAGTGTTCACAACTGGTTACAAAAAGTGTGTTCACATTGGAACACTTTGGTTTAGAGTGCACCATTTGATGAACATATCAAAAGGCGTATATAACACTTTTTCCTGGTCTTGTTCACAGTAGTTATGATTGTCATTCTCATTGAATTGCAAGGTACAATTATGAACGTTGTGCCTCAAGGGCTAATTCTCCGTTGGTGTTTGCGAGTTCCGTTTGTTCATAAAAGTTGCAAATCCCAATGGACCTAGCGAAAATAGCAATCTTGCCAAACCAGTACTCAACCATGTCAAAAGCACTGTATAGCGTTTGATCAATTGTATTTGGTTTCTCAATGTTTTTGTTGTTTCTTCTTCACTGAACTTCGTAACTCTTTAAGCTGCTAGCAAACGCGTGAGGTGGAAGCCTGCTTGCACCACAGCTCAATCACCTTAACCAGACAGTCAATGCACTTTCTCTCTTAAAGATACCTTCATTCCCGCGAAGACAGCCGTGTGCACAACCGTAGATCTGTCCAGGCTTTGACATCGATTAAGAGCACCCTTCCACTCGGTCACATACCAAATACTGACTGCATTTTGTACCCAGTGGGATTTTATCAGGTTTTTTTAAAATTTTGAATTGAATTGAATTGAATTGAATTGAATTGAACAGAATAGAACAGAACAGAATAGAATAGAATAGAATAGAAAACTTTTAACGTACGCACTTTTTTGCTGGAGAGGTAAACAGATACAACATAAATTATTCATATTTTCTGAAACGAGTTCTTTTGCTTTTTAACGTACAGTACACACTTTGTTGCTAGAAGTAAACAGATACAAAATACATTATGTATGCTTTCTGAAACGATATCTTTCGCTTTATAACGTACGCACTTTTTTTGCTAGAAGTAAAGTTATCTAACAAAAATTCTTCGTGTTTTCTTAAACGATTTCTTTCGTTTTTTAACGTACGTACTTCTTTTGCTGGAAGTAAACTGATACAACACAAATTCTGTGTTTTCTGAAACTATTTCTTCCGCTTTTTAATGTACGCACTTTTTTTTGGCTAGAAGTAAACTGATACACCATTAATTCTGTGTGCTTTCTCAAACGATATCTTTCGCTTTTAACACGTACGCACCTTTTTGCTAGCAGTAAACTGATACACATACATTCTTTGTGTTTTCTTAAACTACTTCTTTCGCTTTATAACTTACGCATGTTGCTTCTAAAAGTAAACTGGTACAACAAAATTGTTTCATATTTTCTGAAATGATTTATTTCGCTTTGTAAAGTACGCACTTTGTTGCTAGAAGTAAACTGATACAATTCTGCATAAATTATTAGTTTTGAAAAGGGCAGAACTGGCGGTTCTTCATCTTCTTCTTCTCGAGTTCTTCTTCTTCTTCTTCTTCTTCTTCTTCTTCTTCTTCTTCTTCTTCTTCTTCTTTTTCTTTTTCTGCGTTCATTGGCTGAAAATCTCACGTACATCCGTGTTAATATGTACTGATAGGGGTTTCTTACGTGTATGACCGCCCCCACCCCCCACATCCCACCACCGCAATTTAGGAAGCCATACGCCGATTTCGGGGGAGAATGGCGGTTCAAAATCGACGAGAAATCATTGAGCAAAATCAACGAGATGGCACGAGAGTTTGTGATGAACTTGGACCACTGTTATTGCCGGACAGTGTAACTTTAAGGCCAGACTCCCCGAAGACTGATAGTGGCGCCAGCCCATAGACTCTGGTTTGCATAAACAATTGCTTGCAGTACCCACTACTTTACACCGTCGGCTGTCTAATTTTCTAATTGGTACACTAGCCTCCAATTGAACTTCTGGCCCTGCTTCAATTGGCTAATTAGACCTTGAGCACTAGACAGTTCGGTTTACTACTCACTGGCATCCGATATTCAGGAAAGTACTGCTGGCCGACAGAGAATTCTCTATTAATTCACTTCGCTTGTCTTTTACGGAAAAAAGTTCAATCCCCTCTGTCTGACCTGTTTTGACCAGTCAGAACTAACACAAACGCTATAGTCCAAGCATATTAGAGAACAACGTTGAAGTGACAATGACTAGGTTTAAAATGTCCCTTATCAGAAAGTTCAACCTCAGTCCTTTGATGTTTATTAAACACATTTTCATATAAAGTTGGCGCTTCATATGGAAAAGTGGCTTTGAAATTGACCCTAATCCTTCTTTGGGCTCTGTAAATGTCGTTTGGGGCTATGGTTGTAAAACGGTATCTACTGGTCACCCCAATGTATAAACTGAAAACTCTTTCTGCACCAGAACACGCAGAAAGGATTGTATCTGCCTGATGTCTGATGCTTTTCAAAATCCCCAACCACTAACACCTTCAAACCGGACATTAACTGACACTGTTGTTTTTCCCTATATAATCCTTACTATTTTTCCGAGACGTCGTCCTGTTGTGTATTTAGCTTGCCACAACCTCATACATGGTCCTAAAAGTTAAAGTTGAAGAAAATACTAAAGATAAATGAACAAGCTGACGCAGTGTCATTCGCACCGTGAATCCCCCCATGGGAACATACTAAAGTCTGGTTCCAAATAGGCTCAATTTCCTTCTATTTCTTTGTATTTCTGCCTCGTAGGGGTAGGGGTGTTCAAACCAAAGGCACCTTTAAACCAAAATTCAAATCACACATTTTACAATACTAAGACACTCAGCAGTGAAAGGGTGTCTGCTGGTAAAAAATTCCAAACAATCCTAAAAGTACTTCACTACTAAACGTGCTTTTAAAAAGAGCCGTTATTTTTCCCTCTATAATCAGTATTGTGTTTTCTGCGAACATGTAGTCTATTTAGATGGTTGTCATGTGCACATGAGTTGCTAAAGCGTTTTCAGTTGGGCATATGTCGAAAAGCAAAGAATTAGCCCTTTGAAAACCATCAGAACTGTCACACAAAAATAACATTTACCTGTCTCACCAACTGACCAAACATAGGGCTTTTCCTTATGTATTATGTATTGTCGTGTTTTTTGTAGCATACTTGTGAAAACAGCCACCACTGTTGTAAATGATACTTTAAAGAGCATTATTTCATTTTTACAGTTGAAGGACAACCTGGACTGCCGTATATTACAGCTGTTTTACAATCAGCCAAAATTTTCTTAACAAACGTATGTTAAGAACAACTCCCATAGTGAAATTGAAGGAAAACAAAGTGAAAACCCCCCTGCCATAGAGGAGCTAAAGAATCAACAATAAACGACTGCATGAATAGCTTGATGCACGAATGCATTGCGGACATGTTTGTCTCCAACCAAGAGAAAGTTCCAAAAAATCCCTTTTGTGCTTCTTATTATACAGTGACGTCAAAGACAGCCTTTTCTGCTGTTCATACATTCAGGGGTTATGGTTACACTAAACGACGTAGTTGTAGCCATACTGCCATCCAGATTTATTTTTTCCTTGCGAGCAGTCACAGGGTGTTTGTGCTGTCTGCCAACCGTCAGACGACCCCGCCCAAGTCTGTTAAGGGACCGTTTGACCGTTATAGAACGCGTCTTTTTGATTTTTTAGCACATTTGGAAACGGTTGATTTTTATCCCTACCATTGTTTCCAAACATTATATAGGAATGTTTTGTGAACAACGGATAATAGCCGCTACTCGCATGTGTAGCAAAAGTGAGCGTACATACTCACCCTGGTCGTACAGCCGTTGTCCGTTGCCCGTCTTCATCTGTCTGTACAAATCATTACCTTTGGATTTTTCTCGAACGCTATGAAGTGAAGAAACACCAAATGTTGCAAAATGTTGTATGACCCCAAGAGCTCAAAAAAGATACTTGAGAACCTTGACCTTACCTTAAGGTCAAGGTCACAGGAAGAATGAATGTGGTCTAAAAACTGCAAAATTTCACATTGTGCCAGTTTTCTGGAAAACAAATTAAAAACAGCGGGCTTAGTTTTGTATGGTATACAAGAAAAAGAAAGCCTTATCTTCTGATACCATTTTGGTTGACCTCGCTTCAATGTCAAGGTCACAGGAGTCCTTCAAAGTTGAATTGTATACATGTTTTGAAGTGACCTTGACCCTGAACTATGAAAAAAATCTTTCAAACTTCATAATTGTGTGGGGCACATGTTATATACTGATATTGAGCCACATTTAGTCACATATCATCAAGGTCAAGGTCACTTTGCCCCTTATGAAATGTGACTGAAACGGGCAATTGAATCACTAAAAGTGACAATGTCTCTTTGTAGAAAGTGCCAATAAGTATGTTTATGCTTCCTATGTCTTGAATTGATAGCCTTGTGATGTGTGACCTTTGATGATCTTGACCTTGGCCAAAGGTCATGTGTAATTTGGTAGGAAAAATCTGTAAACCAGTTCTAATAGTGTACAATGTCCTTGCCAGCTTCAGTTGTTAGACCTTCACCTTCAAGGTCACCTGAAGGTCAAGGTCACTTTAAGACAAAGGTCAAGCATGAGAGTCGCATGGGCTTTGCTTTGTTAAGATTTTTTACCAAGACACATGGATTTCTTTACCCGGCTTGGTCACATTTTTCATAGGGGTCAATGTGACCTTGACCCTAACGATATGTGACCAGATGTGGCTCACTATGAAATTCTAACAAACGCCCCACTCAGTGTTTAAGTTTGTAAGAGATATCGTCCATAGTAAAGTTAAAGGGGCAAGCTCACATCAAAATATGTCTACAATTCAACTTTGAAGGGCTCCTCTGACCTTGACATTGAAGCGAGGTCAACCAAAATGGTATCAGAAGATAAGGCTTTCTTTTTCTTGTATACCATACAAAACTAAGCCCGCTGTTTTTAATTTGTTTTCCAGAAAACTGGCACAATGTGAAATTTTGCAGTTTTTAGACCACATTCATTCTCCCTGTGACCTTGGTTCTCAAGTATCTTTTTTGAGCTCTTGGGGTCATACAACATTTTGCAACATTTGGTGTTTCTTCACTTCATAGCGTTCGAGAAAAATCCAAAGGTAATGTTTAGTACAGACAGATAAAGACGGGCAACGGACAACGGCTGGACGACCAGGGTGAGTATGTACGCTTACTTTTGCTACACATGCGAGTAGCGGCTATTATCCGTTGTTCACAAAACATTCCTATATAATGTTTGGAAACAATGGTAGGGATAAAAATCAACCGTTTCCAACTGTGCCAAAAAATCAAAAAGACGCGTTCTATAACGGTCAAACGGTCCCTTAACAGACTTGGGCGGGGTCATCTAACGGTTGGCAGACAGCACAAACACCCTGTGACTGCTCGCAAGGAAAACATAAATCTGGATGGCAGTATGGCTACAACTACGTCGTTTAGTGTAACCATAACCCCTGAATGTATGAACAGCAGAAAAGGCTGTCTTTGACGTCACTGTATAATAAGAAGCACAAAAGGGATTTTTTGGAACTTTCTCTTGGTTGGAGACAAACATGTCCGCAATGCATTCGTGCATCAAGCTATCCATGCAGTCGTTTATTGTTGATTCTTTAGCTCCTCTATGGCAGGGGGATTTTCACTTTGTTTTCCTTCAATTTCACTATGGGAGTTGTTCTTAACATACGTTTGTTAAGAAAATTTTGGCTGATTGTAAAACAGCTGTAATATACGGCAGTCCAGGTTGTCCTTCAACTGTAAAAATGAAATAATGCTCTTTAAAGTATCATTTACAACAGTGGTGGCTGTTTTCACAAGTATGCTACAAAAAACACGACAATACATAATACATAAGGAAAAGCCCTATGTTTGGTCAGTTGGTGAGATAGGTAAATGTTATTTTTGTGTGACAGTTCTGATGGTTTTCAAAGGGCTAATTCTTTGCTTTTCGACATATGCCCAACTGAAAACGCTTTAGCAACTCATGTGCACATGACAACCATCTAAATAGACTACATGTTCGCAGAAAACACAATACTGATTATAGAGGGAAAAATAACGGCTCTTTTTAAAAGCACGTTTAGTAGTGAAGTACTTTTAGGATTGTTTGGAATATTTTACCAGCAGACACCCTTTCACTGCTGAGTGTCTTAGTATTGTAAGATGTGTGATTTGAATTTTGGTTTAAAGGTGCCTTTGGTTTGAACACCCCTACCCCTACGAGGCAGAAATACAAAGAAATAGAAGGAAATTGAGCCTATTTGGAACCAGACTTTAGTATGTTCCCATGGGGGGATTCACGGTGCGAATGACACTGCGTCAGCTTGTTCATTTATCTTTAGTATTTTCTTCAACTTTAACTTTTAGGACCATGTATGAGGTTGTGGCAAGCTAAATACACAACAGGACGACGTCTCGGAAAAATAGTAAGGATTATATAGGGAAAAACAACAGTGTCAGTTAATGTCCGTTTTGAAGGTGTTAGTGGTTGGGGATTTTGAAAAGCATCAGACATCAGGCAGATACAATCCTTTCTGCGTGTTCTGGTGCAGAAAGAGTTTTCAGTTTATACATTGGGGTGACCAGTAGATACCGTTTTACAACCATAGCCCCAAACGACATTTACAGAGCCCAAAGAAGGATTAGGGTCAATTTCAAAGCCACTTTTCCATATGAAGCGCCAACTTTATATGAAAATGTGTTTAATAAACATCAAAGGACTGAGGTTGAACTTTCTGATAAGGGACATTTTAAACCTAGTCATTGTCACTTCAACGTTCCCTTCACTAAAGTGGCTAAGATGCCTGGACTACTAAATCTCTGTTTTAAGATAACTATTGCTGTTATGTTGTTGTTGTTGTGTTTTTCCCAGTTTATTTCTTCCGTTACGAATCATTATTTGTCTTTTCATTATCATTGAATTATTGATATGCTTTTGATTGATGCATTATTTTTTGTATGTATATATATTATCCTAATTCTTATGTTTTATTCATCTTATTCTATTTCATTATACTACCCGCGGACTTTCTCTGTATTAGCGTCATCATGAATATCCACAATTAGCCCCCTCCCCACTCAGCTCTGAAATTCATAATTTTCATCTTTACTGTGTATGGAGGCTTGAGTATGACGTGCTTTCCGAAGTACCGTTGGCGCGGTATGCCTGTTTGTTATCCAGCATCGCGTTAATGACAAACAACACCAATGAAACAAACCAAGACGTCTCTTCATGACCCTCTCTTCTAAATTAAAATCGCTGACGTCAAAAGCAAACCGAAATTCGAGAAGCCGTCCTAATGCAAATAATGGTGTCACGTAAACAAAATATCTGTCTGAACTGGAAATACATTTTTGAGAACCAAGTTTGTCTCGATGAATTCGTCATATCAACATTATTTGATTAAGCATAATGTACATGTATCAGTATCAGTATCAGGATGTACATGTATCAGTATCGTATAACATTAAGTATCCACGTCCTGGTACGGTGCTAAGTATCTTCTTGTTGTCGTTCGACAGATGGACACCCCAGTCTCTGCGATGAAGGCGGCAATGCGCTGCAGGTCCTCCGGACTGACGTAGAGTTTTTGGGCCATCAGGGGGAAGTCTGGCCAGCCCCTCTTTCTGAGCGCCCGGGTATGAAGACATATATGAACAAAGTGAATTTGTGTAAACATACAAACAAATAAACAAACGAACGAACAAACAAAACATGAATTCAAACAAACAAACAGACAAACCAACAAACCAACAAACATACATTTTTAAGAAAAGATGTAAAAGTGTTCGGGCCGAAAACCTGCGTATTATGTCGATGATGTGCATACTTCCGTTAATGTGTGACGATTTAGTTTACACCGAACGCCTCGTTACATTACGATGATGTAGGCTACCTCGTAACAGGTACGAAGCCAGGGATAACGAGGTGTTAGAGGACTAAAGGTGGTGTAACACATCAACAGTGTGAATTGTGAAACAGCAGCAACAACAGGTATCGCAATTAAATAGATGTCAACAGTGTGCTGTCTGTTTAGAGAGGGACGAAGAATCGAATCTTGTTTGAAAACAAATAAACATTGGCTCACACCTGAGTTTCTTTTAAATTCAGAAGTAACTAGAATTTGTTTTACAAAATCACGTCAAATACAATTGAGTATTTCAAACACTTCATGTCATCTTTAGCGCTGTTCATGTTTTGCTGCTGATCCCCAGCAGAAAACATCACTTTAAAACAGGTCTTGAACCATTCGGAAAAGGCAGTGTGGTGAAATGACGTCGGTGTTTTTTTCTCCCGCGTTTCAGCGCTGATTCGACGCCATTGTTACCCGTTAATGACATTACCACTGCGTTCCGGTGAAAAGATTAGTAAGTCCAGTAACCCCTGGCAGTGAAACTTCTCAGCTGCTTCCCCTTGTTTATATTACCTCCCGTTGATTCCTTCACCTTTCTCTGGCCCCCACTGTTAATCCTCGCAAAACGAGGTGTCTGTTTTTGTTTTGAACTCTGCAGGTAATTTGTCTTACCCGTAGCTTTTTCAGGAGGTTGCTTTCAAACTCGGACACTTACCCCGTGCTCGTCTAACATTGAATTTATTGTAACAAAAATATCTTCGGTTTTTGTTTTTTGTTTTTAATCGGAAAAGCTCGTCTAAATTGAAAGATCATAGGATCCGTAAGTTAGTCATCTTACTATTAAATAAAAAATAATAGGGTTAGTTCTTTGTGCCTTCTGACACGTCCTATATTCTTGCTTGGAGAGAAGGAGCGGCGTAAAGAGCATCTCTTTCATTTCTTATCCCAGGCAGGCTATCTATCGTGTTACCTAACATAAAACAGTAACCACTGCCAGACGTCTCGCTTTCTTTTTTCTTTTTCAACCAAAGTGTATCAGTCTGTGAGTTTGTTTACCGAACCTTTCATAACCATCGCTTCGAGACACACGCAGAAACAGAGGATGCGTCTACTGCTTCTACCGCTACTACTACTTCTACTGCTACTACTACTGCTGCTGTTGCTGCTACTGCTACTACTACTACTACTATCCACTACCGCTACCGTTACTACTGCTACTACTACTACTACTACTACTACCTTTACGGTATTACCACTACAACTACTACTACAACTACTGTTAATACTTCTACTACTACTATTACTACTACTACCACTACTACTACTACTACCGGCACGGTTGGCCTAGTGGTAAGGCGTCCGCCCCGTGATCGGGAGGTCGTGGGTTCGAACCCCGGCCGGGTCATACTTAAGACTTTAAAATTGGCAATCTAGTGGCTGCTCCGCCTGGCGTCTGGCATTATGGGGTTGGTGCTCGGACTGGTTGGTCCGGTGTCAGAATAATGTGACTGGGTGAGACATGAAGCCTGTGCTGCGACTTCTGTCTTGTGTGTGGCGCACGTTATATGTCAAAGCAGCACCGCCCTGATAAGGCCCTTCAGTCGTGGTCGGCTGGGCGTTAAGCAAACAAACAAACTACTACTACTACTACTACTACTACTACTACTACTACTACTACTACTACTACTACAACTGTTACGTCTACTCACGTGAACATTAAGTCCAAGTCAAGAAGCGTATATTCATCTTGATTTTGTTTTTACAATTTTATTTAATTTTACTAATTTTATGTACTGATACCAATTAAGTCAATCTTTGAAATTAATTCAGAATAAAAACAACTTGCACTAGAAACAGCTAGGCTGCTGAAGTTTAGTACGTATGTCACGTCTCCTTGTGGAATGATGCTCTCATCTAGTATACAAGCCTGGACAACCATGTGGTGGTACACGCCATCTTTTTCACGGGAAGATCGGTATTTGTAAGCTTTGGCTCTACATGCATCCCTTTCTATCGTATTTCAAATCTCATGTCCTATTTAGGACCCCCTTGCCCTGAGCTGTGTTGAACTTGTCATTGTTTTTACAGAGTTTCATACGCAAGTAAACAATACTCAGTCATGTTGTACATAATGTATAAAGTGATACATTGTGCGTTGTAACTTAGAGCAATACATTACCCCAAGAGGAAGGCACACATGCCAAAATATTGGGTAAAGCAGAACTCGCTTGTTGTTTTCTTTGTCTTCTTCTTCTCAACGTATATCAGTATACACATATATATAGGCATACGTGAGCCTGAAGACAAAAAGCCCCTAATAGTCGTCGTCGCATCCTTTTCGTGGAAGAAACTAGATGTGATCTATCCGTCTTTCTTACTCACATTTTGACCCCCACCACCACCCCCTCCCGCTCCTCTTCTATTTTTCTTCTCTGTCCCCCAAACCCACTCACCCCCACCCACCACCCACTTCCATTGCAAAGTGGAGGCAACCCATCCCAGGTGAGATTGTCAGGTGCAACAAGTGTTCAGTCTGGCATTCTCCAAGGTGAGCCAATTTATCTGTGTCTCTTTTTTCCCCACTCCTTTTCTATTCTCTTCTCTTCTCTTCTCCTCCACTGTCTCTCATCACGTGAGTGGGTCAGGCTACCTCGCTCTGTCTCCACTCACCGACATCGTCTGCATTTTCGCATGCCAGCAGACTAGCCTTTATTTTATATATTTATCTCCCCTCTCAGATACCCGTTTGTGCCCACTTGTTCTCAGCTCCTTTTCATTTTTTTGGTGGTTCTTTACTTTAAAGAAGACCAACAAGAAGAGCATACCCCCGTCCCCACTCAAACGCACCATCAATACCCGTTTCTGCCCCCCCCCTTTAACTTTTTTGTCAGCTCCTTTACATCTTTTGTTTTTTACTCGGCTTGGAGAGATGAGCGAAAGGTCGGAGTTCAAAGGAACCACTTTCTGCCTTGCATTTGAAGCCAGAAGGTATATTTGGATTTCGCATGTGTTTGTGCCTTTGTGTGTGTGTGTGTGTGTGTGTGTGTGTGTGTGTGTGTGTGTGTGTGTGTGTTTGTGTGTGTGTTTGTGTGTGTGTGTGTGTTAGTGTTAGTGTGAGTGTTAGTGTTAGTGTGTGTGAGTGTGTGTGAGTGTGTGTGTTAGTGTGTGTGTGTGTTTGTGTGTGTGTGAGTGTGTGTGTGTGTGTGTGTGTGTGTGTGTGTGTGTGTGTGTGTGAGGGTTATGATAGAGAATACTATTTTATTAGAATACTAAGAGGAACAAGTGTGAACCTGGTGTCACACAGAAAAGCCATTGAAAACAATCTAATATTTGGCAGTTCAACACGTCCACCAGAGAAATTTACCGACAAAGAAGTTGAAACACCGACTGCCCTTCTGAAGGAATTCAATCGGGATGTGAATGATACAGCTGATTTTGGACACGGTCTGCCTTGAATGGGGAGGTTGGCGATGAATCGCACTGTTCTACACTACAGGACATTTTCCTCTCACTGATTTTCAATCATCGGTTTGGATCAACCAGCAGGTAAGTTATTGTTTTTAAAATCCAAGACATGACCATTGCAAACGTGGCCTTTGTAGAACTGAGCAAGATTCATCTGTTGTGTATGTGTGTGTTACTGAGTAACTGGGTGTGACTGTGAGTGTGAGTCACAGAGTGTGTGCTTGTTGTATTCTTTTTTTTACTCAAGTTTAGAAAATGCTTGATCTTTAATCTGTATGCACATAATCAAATGCTGCTGTATCAGTGTATGAACTATGGTTGTAAAAGAATAAACAAAACAATTACTGAATTAGTGAGTGATTTGGCTCTGATAGTGAAGTTGAAATAGTACTTATTTCATTTTCAAGACATGTTAATCAATCAATCAATATGAAGCTTATATAGCGCGTATTCCGTGGGTACAGTTCTAAGCGCTTGTCGAAGAGTTGTCAACACAGGACTAACAAAGAAACTAACATCTACAGACGGACACGAACCCTATCACACACTAGCAAACCCTGACAAACATACAACAAACAACTGTTTAACAACAATGTACACATCAATAGCTAGGTCCAAACAAAATAATATTAAACACAAAGAAAACACCTCTCACAGAGCACAGCACAAGAATGTCTTTTGGGGCACAACACATCACGTCGAACATGAAAGTCGCAGCCAGCTACGGGAAGAACTGAGTCTTCAACCTACTCTTGAACGCGTCAAGAGAGGGGCTCTGGCGAAGCTCAAGCGGCAGGGAGTTCCAGACGGAGGGGCCCGCGGAGGGAAATGCACGCTGACCAGCAGATGCGAGTTTCGAGCGAGGGATGTGAAGGCGGAGTGGGTCAGCAGCAGAACGAAGGGGACGGTCGGAGGGCTGGATGTACAGGTCCAGGGGGGGATTGAAGGTACTCGGGAGCAGAGTCGTTGAGACACTTGTAGACCAGAGTGGACAGTTTGTAGGAGATTCGGGTGTTGACAGGGAGCCAGTGCAAGGAGCGAAGTAGGGGGATGATGTGGTCTCGCTTCGTCTTCCTCAACGTCAGCCTGGCAGCAGCGTTCTGGACTCGTTGTAGGCCATGAATGGATGAGGCGGGGAGGCCAGCCAGAAGGGAGTTGCAGTAGTCCAGACGACTGAAGATGAGGGGGACAACCAGCTTGACACTGGCGTCGTGGGTGAGGTAGCGACGGATAGAGGCGATGCGTCGTAGGTGGAAAAAGCAGGTCTTGATGATGAAGGAGATGTGTGTCTGCATGGAGAGAGTGGAGTCGAGAAAGACGCCAAGGCTCTTGAGAGCAAAGGAGAATGGAACAGTCGCGTCATCCAGCTTGTAGTTCCGGAACCAAGAAAGGGCGGTGTCGTGAATGCCGAACGTGGAACTGAGGCGATCGACGAGTAGCTGATGGTCGATCGTGTCGAAGGCCGCGGAAAGGTCCAGCAGCACAAGGGCAGAGACGAGACCGCTATCTGTTGCGTTCAGGAGGTCCGTGGTGATTCGCAGGAGCGCCGTCTCGGTGCTGTGGTGAGGGCGGTACGCTGACTGGTACACTGGCACCAGCGAGTTCCGAGACAGGTGGGCGCTCAACTGCTCCAGGATGATACGCTCCAGAAGCTTGGAGAGAAAGGGCAGGTTGGACACAGGACGGTAGTTCTTCAACTCGTTGACGTCAAGGCCGGGCTTCTTGATGAGTGGGCGGACAACGGCAGACTTGAAGCAGTCGGGAACGACGCCTTTGGCCAGGGAGATGTTGATGATATCTGTGATAGACGGCAGGAGCTTGTCCAGACACTTGGTGAAGAGGAAGCCTGGCAGGGGGTCTAGCTCGCAGGTCTTGATGGCCGTCTTGGTGATGAGTCGCTTGACGTGGTTTTGAGTGACAGGCTGAAAGCACGTGAGGGGGGAGCCGGAGAAGGAGGGGGAGGGTGGGGACGGGACGAAGGGCTGCTGATCGAGTTATGTTAATATTGTTATGTTTTTTTTCAGGCCTCCCGAGTAACCAGAGATGATGTGCATCATTCATACAGCTCCTGTCTTCCAGTTCCAACAGTTTACCTTTAAACATGGATACATGTACTGGAGAGGTATCAGGATGACTTGGCGTGGTGCTTTACATTACAGACTGCCCCTGAAGAGTAAGTTACACATTTCTTTACCACTTACAGCTTTTGCTTGTCAAATCTGTATGGTAAAATATATGTAACATTAGGTATTGGGGATGGTAGTCTGAAGCTATAAACATGTACTGATGTAGATCATTCAGCAGTCTTTTGTTCTTTGTAAATTGAATAACAAGTACTTTGTAGATGAAATTATTCATACATGTATTAGAAGATGCATAGTAATACTGTGCATGGTAATTGGTGTGATGTACTTTGTATACATAATGGTACAAATATCTTTATTTTCTCTCTCCTTCCCATCTTAAAGTTTGTTGCAACCCTATACTCATAAAGTGCATTATACTGTTTGTATGAACATTGAACTATTGTGATGCAAGAAAGTAAAACATGAAATAGCTAGAATGAAAGATTTACTCATTACTGGAATTATTTTAAATACAGTCAGTCCTTTCCTTGGCTCACAATCACAGATCTGGCCAGTTTTTTTTAAATAGTTTTTTTTACATGGAATAAGAGTTACAATGTAAATTGTAATACCGCCTGTGTACTTGGATACCTACTTCTACATTCAACACCCTGACTGCCCCTGCGCAGAGGTAGAATTTTCTGAATGAATTCACATCACATTTCTCAACAAAACTGTAAGGTGTCAACGCTAATTAGGGAATGTGTGTGGGATGAGGGCTCATGCTGAACTTAAAAAATAGTAACTTTCCATCACATTCCAGAAAAACCGCTCACATCAGCAGCAGAACAAGATATCATGTCGTTAGAAAGGTTCTTGTGAGGAAGTCGTTTTAATTTTAATGATGAAAGATTATCTTTTTAATTTTAATGATGAAAGTATATATATTATATCCATGAAACAAATGGTTTTCACAGGAAGGAATGATGGCACCTGTAATATTACAGAACAATGTTTACAGTTTAGTTCATAGTTGTCACTGTCAGTATCACCCACACCATTCTCCATCCCACTGATTTTGTGAAGAACAAGTATTACCTCCTACCTACCTTCCCGCACCCCCACCCCCAACACACACCCTCTTCTCGATACCCAAAACATATCCCAATCAGCGCACAGCAAAGTCTGGATGTTCTCAGTAATACATTTTCTTTATTTTCCAGGAAGTGAGGTGCCGAGATATGACGTGCAGGCAGCTTGCAGAGTGGTACCTGGCTTTGCTGAGGATGATGATCAGATTCAGTCCATTCTGTGCTGACGGAGCTACCAGAACTGCTTTAATATAGTTCATCTGAAGATGCTTACACTTACAGAGGTTTTCTGTTGCCTTAGTGGTGAAATGAACATGTAACACATTAACAATAACATTCTTGTGGTGCGGTGTGGATCAAGGGTACATTTTGACTTATGTAAGTTGTCAATTCAGCTAAATACAGGTAGTGTTTGGTATGCAGATAATTACTTACAGTAAACAGCGGTTGGTTTGTTTTTACTACATCAAGTGGTATCTTTTATGTTGTTTGAGTGCTTTAAGTTGAGCTGTTCACAGGCAGTATTTTACACACAGGCTTAGCTTTGGGAGATGTGTGTGTATGTTTCAGTCAATGCATTTTCATGTATAGACTTTTTTTGCATTAGAATTTAGATCTTTTAACTGCATTGTGCACATGAAATGTGTTAACCCATGACTTTTTCTTCCTTTGAATCCTAGTCAGTACTTTATCTTGTTTAAAATTTTCATTGATTCTGTTTTTGGGACGTTCTGATGCATCCTGGATGCGTTCAATCCATTCTTATGTTGTGCTGTAATGTTACTTTTGTAATACAGTCTGCCAAGATTGTGTCTTTCACTTGGATGTGGTGAACTTATTTTTTAAAGGCCTGCTCTGCCTCATTAAAACACTTCGCCTCACTGTGTCAGACCTTATCAGGCTTTTAGCATGGGATAAGAAAATCCTTCCACTTGGTCACATAGCAAAAGTCAGCACCCTGACTTCTTAAGTGTGGTGATGTCTTTTCTTAATAATTTATTTCCCCCAAAAGGCATACGTGTTTTAAACAAAATTATGTCTTACAGCTACAGTGGAACCCCCCTTTTAAGACCTTCAAAAAAATCAGGTCTTAAAAAGGAGGGGGTCTTAAAATGGAGGTAAATTTACAGAGGTTATGAACAGAAAGTCTGAGAAAACAAGGTCTTAAAATGGAGGGGGTCTTAAGGTCGAAAAGAGGTTGCAAAAACCTGGCAGTGGTAATCTTCTTCTTAAAAATTAATGAGGAAATCCATGTACAGAGTAACTATCTTCGTGTTGGTTCAGTGAACGATACCTTCCGCCTGTGGACTGACACTGACAAGTTCAAGTTCAAGTTTTATTAGTCCATAACCCCTGGGGGCATTTTGAACAATAAATACAATCAATACAATCATAATATATACTAATATAGTAAATGAAAAAAATAAAAAAAATTATGAAAAACTGTTACAAATTCTATTAATAAAGTCCAAGATATTCTTTAGCAATTTCTTTTTCTTAGTAGCAAACAACTTTTTAAATTTAAGTGCATTAGGTTTTTTCCAATAGTAAGGTGGTAACAACTCAGCTCTTTCTTCTTTGAAAAAATCACAGACAAATAAATAATGAAATTCATCACCTATATCTTGTGATACACATTTGGAGCAAGTTCTTTCTGACCTCGGGATGTTAAGATAACGTTCTCTCTGTACAGGCAAATTGTTATTTAATGTTCTAAACTTCATCATTGAAACACATTGCTGATATGGCAGGTGTGTGACATAGTCTTGACATGCAAAAATATCTTTAAACATTCGATAATTCCAAAACATATTTTTTGTTCCAATTTCTGTAAACCATTTATGGATATACTGGTCATACAAGCTTCTTTTTATATTTAGTCAAGTTTTGACTAAATATTTTAACATCGAGGGGGAATCGAAACGAGGGTCGTGGTGTATGTGCGTGTGTCTGTGTGTCTGTGTGTCTGTGTGTGTGTGTGTGTGTGTGTGTGTGTGTGTGTGTGTGTGTGTGTGTAGAGCGATTCAGACTAAACTACTGGACCGATCTTTATGAAATTTGACATGAGAGTTCCTGGGTATGAAATCCCCATACGTTTTTTTCATTTTTTTGATAAATGTCTTTGATGACGTCATATCCGGCTTTTCGTGAAAGTTGAGGCGGCACTGTCACGCCCTCATTTTTCAACCAAATTGGTTGAAATTTTGGTCAAGTAATCTTCGACGAAGCCCGGGGTTCGGTATTGCATTTCAGCTTGGTGGCTTAAAAATTAATTAATGACTTTGGTCATTAAAAATCTGAAAATTGTAAAAAAAAATAAAAATTTATAAAACGATCCAAATTTACGTTTATCTTATTCTCCATCATTTTCTGATTCCAAAAACATATAAATATGTTATATTTGGATTAAAAACAAGCTCTGAAAATTAAATATATAAAAATTATTATCAAAATTAAATTGTCCAAATCAATTTAAAAACACTTTCATCTTATTCCTTGTCGGTTCCTGATTCCAAAAACATATAGATATGATATGTTTGGATTAAAAACACGCTCAGAAAGTTAAAGCAAAGAGAGGTACAGAAAAGCGTGCTATCCTTCTTAGCGCAACTACTACCCCGCTCTTCTTGTCAATTTCACTGCCTTTGCCATGAGCGGTGGACTGACGATGCTACGAGTATACGCTCTTGCTGAAAAATGGCAGCTACTTGACTAAATATTGTATTTTCGCCTTACGCGACTTGTTACTTTCGTTTTAAACCATGCGCTTGAGTATTGGACATTTTCTTGAAAAGTCCAAAGGCCAGAGAGACCAATTTCATTTAAAGTTTTTTCAATAAAACATAAATGATTAGATTCAATCATCTTGTTGATATACAATTTATAAGTAAAGCAATACACAATACTTGAAAATTTATTTTTATGAATAGGACTAATCAGTTTATACCAATAGCAAAGCATTCTACATTTCATATTAACATCTAGTGGATATCTTCCAAGTTCGCCAAATATGATAGCATTTGGAGTTGATTTTCTTAGTTTGAAAACAATTTTATAAAAACGCAATTGAAGTTTAGTAGCAAGCTCACAGGAACCAAAACCCCATACCTCACATCCATAGAGTAAGATTGGAGCAATCATTTTATCGAACAGGTCAACTTGTATGTCCACAGGCAGTGACAATTGTCTACAAGTACGCAAGAGAACAAACATTGCCCTTGAGGCACGATCATATAGATTCTTCTGTGAGACTGAAAATTTATTATTATAATTAATTTTAAGGCCCAAGTACACTACATCAAACACTACTTCGATTAAATTGCCATTATACGTAAACAATGGTTTATTTCTAATTTTACCTCTGGAAAAAACTATAACTTTCGTTTTGTTTACATTAATATTTAGACGCCATTTTAAACAGTATTTATTAAACAGTAATCTTCTTCTCAAAAATTAATGAGGAAATCCATGTACAGAGTAACTATCTTCGTGTTGGTTCAGTGAACGATACCTTCCGCCTGTGGACTGACACTGACAGTGACTCGAGTGAGTCGAAGTGACACATGTTGCAACACATACTACCATAGACCCACTCTAAGTGGTAATCTTGAAAACGAAACATGGAAACTTACCTCTGGTTAATATGCAAAGGTTCGCCCGTCCCAATTCTCTCGCATTAGCAAACATCATTGGAGATTCTTTCCAAACTGATCGTCTTCGATCCTTGACCCGCCATTTTGTAACTAAAAACCGAAACGCTATAGGGTCTGACAAACCACTCTCAACGTCCAAAATATGAAGGGAAAAAAAAGATTTATTTATGCCCCACAAATATTATAAGATGTTTGATGGGTTGTTGACAGACCAGCTTTTTTGTCGTCCGAGGGGGAGCATATCGTCTTTTGTTTCATATTTATTGACCAAGGCCGAAGGCCGCGGTCAATAAATATGAAACAAAAGTCGATATGCCCCCCGAGGACCGACAAAAAAAGCTGGTCTGACAACAAACCACCAAACATCGTTTTTGTCATCATTTTGGTAGTGAGAAAATAAGATAACAATCAACACAGGGAGCCATGCTTTGAAACACGGGTTCCGTGCTGATAACCACATGAGTTCCGTGCGGATAACCACTGGCAATCAAAGCAACTTTCTGTATTTTTGAGTTCATAAAATGTTGGGATGAATATGTCAGGTTTGAGGATGCACAGTTCTGTTTATTCATCTCGGTATTCCACTTCCTCGGCTTTCAGTTGTGAGTATTAAGCTTAGTAATCGAATGTGGAAGCTACGTTGGGTCAAAGGTCACAGAAGATTTGCGTCGTGCAGCGAAGGAAATAAAAGAATCGCGATCTTGTTTCCGACTCAGTACCTCTTTGTTTTTCATAAGACCTGTCAATCTGCTTGCTCGGCTTTGTGAGATGTTTGCATATCTTGTTGCTATTTTCTTTGCTTTTATCATTATTTCTTATTTGTGCTTCGTTTATCGTTACAACGTCTTGTGCACGGGTCAAAATGTGTGTGTGAGGGGTCAATTGGTTTGACTTGAACTTGACGTTCGTGTTTCTCACACAAAGATACACGCACTCCATGACTTTGTAAGAAGACATAACATATCGGTTGGTTTCATTTGTTTGTGATGAATTTATTGAAGTAGTTTTGGTTTTTTGTTTACTTTTGCCAGTTTGCCAGAGTTTTGGAACTTTGCAAAGCAGTGTCGTGTCGTCTGTTTAGGTCTGGGGAAACGCCAATGAAAAGAGCCGAAGAATCCTTGAGCGTTTCTATTGGGTTTGCTTTTGATTATCCATGTAATAGGGCTTCCTGCAACTGTGGTAACCGGGGATTTATTCCCCTGGTAACATGAGATTTATTTCCCAGGTGCTTGTGAATGAAAACTCGTGAAAATGATGACAATTGTCCTTATTTTTTATGAAGCTTTATTTGTGCCCCTTATTTTACGCTCCACAAATACAGTTTGTGGCCCACAAAAACAAAATGTGCCCCACAAATATAAGCCCAAAAAATTGTGAGGCACATTTGCAGTTTGTGGGGCACAAATTTGTGCCCTTATTTTGTTGGATTAATGACATCGAATGCCAAGGATAGACGTATGAAGGATAACAAAGTTTTCGTTTGCTGTTTGTTCACCAGGAGAAATAAAACACCTGACGACACAACATTTTTATTTAGGTCACGATGAGCAGATTACATTTAGAAAGGCAAAGCAATTGCGTGATACGTCAACTCCATTTTCCACGTTTTCTATGTCATTACAATGAAGGACAGCTCAGCATGATAACCAGATTGACATGCAAAATAGGGGGACATCGCACACGCACATGTCACCGTGAAGGGGAAAACTACCTTGATTTGTTATGCTGAACTGTCACGCTGTTAATTTAATGCACGTGATAACCACCAAGACAATGAAAAGTGTGTCACTCACTGCACGCTTTGTCGTGTTCTGTCGTGTGGGCGTATCTTTACTCTCTTTTGTCATTTATTTTCGTCAATTCAGACGCCCTCCTCCCCCCCCCCCCCCCCCCCCCCCCCGCGCCTCACCCCAATGACACGCAAGACCATCGACGTTGTTTTGCAGCTCCACCAGCTCACGACAGTATATCAACGCCAAAAGTGATGGTTATAACTGAAATAACGTTGATTTTGTATATAAACCTTGATTATCACAAAGAACACTATAATATAAAATTAAATCCTTGATTATCACAAAGAACACAATACATAAAATTAAAGAGACACCACAAGATAGTTACAATTAACGTTGTTGACGCTGGTATTGTACAATAAGCTTTCACAAAAGGGAAAAATACATACAACATGGACTCAGCTGGTTGTCGCTTAGGCCAAAAAAAATAGGTGTGGTTACAGTAACATAGCAAAAAAAAATAGGGTAGGAAGGTAGGCAATCACTTTTTTTTCTTTTTTCTTCTTTTTCTAATGTGTACAAATTAAACCTACTTGACAGGGAAATAAGTGTGCGACTCGGGCGCTTTCGCTTTTATTGCGTTTTCTTTTTTTTTTGTTTTTTTGTTGACAAATGTAATAAAAAGTTATAGGGTCGGCCCCTAAAAATAGGGTAGGTCGGGTTACCGTAACCACACCTATTTTTTTTTAGGCCTTAGTTGACCTCAAAATGGGAGAGACACATTTTTGCAAAGACTGAAAGTGTTTGTTCATACAATGCACTGGGCCATGGGATATGCTATTGCTGTTTGTATCACTGTGTTGCTGCTGTTTGTATCGCCTTTTGTTCTCTATTAAGTTTTTTTTAAAGTTTATTTGTTATACCTTGCCTTATGCTATTGTTATTGAACAATTATATTGCAAAAGTGAAACAAACAATACAAGACTGAAAGTTTGCAATCTTGATATCAAGGAAACGACCCCTACTTGAGCTAAGTCCATTTTGTTTGTCCACTTCAGTGACTGCTAGGTGGACGTGAATGTTTTGTGTCGTCTATAATTAAACGTTCCATCAACTAACCGTTATCGATTTTTTTTCCCACAGTGACGATCTTTATTGTTGACAAATCAAGCACCACGTAGGTCATGGAAAACGCGTTGTTAAGACTTGGTGTGACATCAATCGATGAAAGGGACGGCAACACTGACTCGTTGGATAGCAACTTTGACACTAGATACGGGATAAAAACAACAACAACCTAGAATTGTAGGTTATCAGAATGTCTAATTATTGACAAAACAAAACGTTACATTTATAGTACGTAGACCCAGTGTTCTTTTAAGAAGGCGGACAGAAAAACACTTATGATACAAATAACGAACTTATCTCAAAATAGTCGATGAATCTCGCTTGCAAAACTCCCGCGAGGTAATAATATCGATCTAGATACGGGATTTGGAGTGTCTACTGCACATTTGTACAGCTGAGCAGAGATGGTCGCACGCAACTGATTCCTATGATAGTTGTTGTCAGCTTTACTGTGTCGTGTATCTCGTACCAGTAAGTAAACATGAGTTGGAAAGCGACGGGCGTAGTGGCCTAGTGGATATGACGCCGGCCTCCCAAGCGGAAGGTCGTGGTTTGGAAACCCGGCCGCGCCTGGTGGGTTAAGGGTGGAGATTTGTCCGATCTCCCAGGTCAACTTATGTGCAGACACACTAGTGCCTAATCCCCCTTCGTGTGTACACGCAAGTACAAGACCAAGTGCGCACGGAACAGATCCTTTAATCCATATCAGAGTTCGATGGGTTATAGAAACACGAAAATACCAAGACTGCATTCCCCAAAAGTGGCGTATGGCTGCCTAAATGGCAGGGTAAACTGGTCATACACGTAAAACGCCACTTGTGCAAAAAAATACGAGTGTACGTGGGAGTTTCAGCCTATGAACGCAGAAGAAGAAGAGTTTGGAAGCGGGCACAAAGAAGCTATAGAATGTGAACTATCGTCTCAACGTATTGACTGCAAGGGGTGTGTTGCAACACTTGTTTGTACACTTGGCAAAAGTGGCATGTTGCTGTAGTTGGACGCGGCTGAAATGGGATGGTAAGTGACTGCTTGTGTTGCGGAAGTGATACACATCTTTCCTCTCACTCCCAGCCCCGACATCACCGCAACAACCTCAGATCAAGTCAAGTCAAATTTTCTTTCTAGAAACCCCATGGGGGTACATGAAAAAAAAACAAAGGGAAAAAAACAAAAACAAAAACACAAGAACAATACAGAGAGAAATGTAGGTTGTTCCATCAATACAATACACATAAACTCGTTCCGTTGAAAAAATAAAGTATAAACAGGTACAAAAAAAATATGCAAGTACAACCCGACGGAGCATCCACCCATCCACCAATATGTATTTAAGATGATATTTTTTTCCCGTTAACATGTTTGCGAAGGAATCGAATTTGGGGGGTGAATTAAATCGAATTTTACGACGAATTTCCTTCACCTGCAACAAACTGACATGCTTCTCTCACTCAAATAAGTGTAGTACTTTAATTTGAAGGGGAAGCTACAGTTCAGTCTGGGGTGAATGCGAAAGCAGGGCCCGGGCGAAACATGAGATCGTCACACCGGCTGTGTTTGACAAGAAAAATGAGGTCATGGTCACTCGGTTCTGTACAGAGAAGTCAGTATTTCTCTCCGCAGCTCTTATGTTGTAAGCAAAGCAACGGGTATACAGTGGAACCCTCTTTTTAAGACCCCCCCCCCCAACACATTTTAGACCCCCTCGCTTGCAAGACCCTTTCTCAGATGTTCTGTTCAAAATGTATGTAAATTGACCCTAATTTTAAGACTTTCTGCTTTTTAAAGGGCAGCTGTTGGGTTGTGGCTCTCAAAATCTGTTCATCAGAATGAGTTCTCATGTAACGGAAACTATACTTAAAAGTTACTTGGTGATTTTAACAGCTTGATAACACAAGTCTGAAGATTTCAGACATGCTACAATGTCTTTAATCGAAGAAAGTTTGCATTCTTGGCTGAGTCAATGCAGCCCACTCGAAAATTACTTCCCTTGGACGGGTGACGTCAGCCGAGGAATCGGTCGGGTTGAACGGTGCTCTCTTTATACCGTGTAGTGAGCGCAATCGGGTTGTCTAGTCAAGCCCTAAAGCATACTTCACGGGTAGGTGAAGAGAAACTTAGGATGGGGTGTAATCACACACATACACACACACACACACGTGTTATTACACACACACATACACA
Source organism: Littorina saxatilis (assembly GCF_037325665.1). Lineage (NCBI taxonomy): Eukaryota > Metazoa > Mollusca > Gastropoda > Littorinimorpha > Littorinidae > Littorina > Littorina saxatilis. The sequence goes on from NC_090256.1 coordinate 39,768,546, forward strand.
CACACGTGTTATCACACACACAAACATACGTGTTATCACACACACACACACACACACACACACACACACACACACACACACACACACTTCTTCTGTCTTCTGCGTTCGTGGGCTGAAACTCCCACGTACACTCGTGTTTTTGTACGAGTGGAATTTTACGTGTATGACCGTTTTTACCCCGCCATTTAGGCAGCCATACGCCGCTTTCGGAGGACACACACACACACGATAACCATCACAATCACAGTTTGACAAATTCATCTTTGATTTTTTTTGCGGCCGAACCCCCCTCCCCCATTTTCCACACAAGATCCACTGTTTCATCTTTGTCTTCGTCTCTCTTCCCTTTATCGTATCTCGTCTACCTACTTGAGTGAGTAACTGAAGAGGTATTGTCATTATCTCTTTCCTAGATTTTCCTAGAGTTGGTTTTTGTCTTGAATTCAGTACCTCACACGTGCACAGTAATTGGCGTGACACCTCAAGCGGACCTTCTTCAGTGTAAAGTGTCTGCTGACCAGGGACACGAGGGTCTGTGGTTGAGCAACTTTATGGTTTAACCGGGTGGACTGGGGGAGTAGCAACAGCATGTGAGAACCACTTTAGAAATAACTTGTGAAGGTTGCAGTTGGTCAGATCAAAGAAGAGAAGATGGGAACATGGGTCCTGAGAAGATACCACCACCCAAATACTTTACTTTGTGCAAGAATCAATCACGCGTACAGCATTACAGATGCCCAGCTGTACTCTGCATTGTACTGTAAACTTCGCAGCGGCCTTATCGGGTTCCTCGGATGACGTCACTGCCAGGCTAACGCTGCGGCGTCTCTTCTTGTGCTGACAGAGTTGTCGGTCGCGGATTTTGAGTCGTTTCGGCCTGCCAACTGCTTCGTTTTCTTGTGGATTGTGAGAACTAGCAGATAGTTTCACTAATTTTCATGGTTTCAAACTAATGATACAAGTATCTTCTTCTGGACCAAATCAACAGTCTTTAGTTGAATCAACTCGGAAAACTCTTAAACGCGTGTTTGCACGCGACTCCGCGCGTTTTTGAGGCCAGGCAACCCGACAGCTGCCCTTTAAGCCCAGAGTTTCTCAGATTACTGGAGGACTTAAAAGAGGGGATCCACTGTATTGAGCCACAAGGAAGCTGTGGAATGTTCAATATCGCAATACATCTTTGTTTGTTTGTTTGCTTAACGCCCAGCCGACCACGAAGGGCCATATCAGGGCGGTGCTGCTTTGACATATAACGTGCGCCACACACAAGACAGAAGTCGCAGCACAGGCTTCATGTCTCACCCAGTCACATTATTCTGACACCGGACCAACCAGTTCTAGCACTAACCCCATAATGCCAGACGCCAGGCGGAGCAGCCACTAGATTGCCAATTTTTAAAGTCTTAGGTATGACCCGGTTCGAACCCACGACCTCCCGATCACGGGGCGGACGCCTTACCACTAGGCCAACCGTGCCGGTCGTCTTCATAGATTATTTGAGGACTTAAAAGAGGGGTTCCACTGTATTGAGCCACACGGAAACTGTGGAATGTTCAATATCGCAATACATCGTCTGTTTGGCGTCTGGTGCACAAGTTACCAGGCCATAGGAATACCAGTGACACTCTTTTGAAGGAAGCAGATTGTTCACGGTCTCGATTGGAGTCAACAACTGACAACAACACGCAAGCAGGATGGAAATAGAAACTTGGGGAACATTTCCCTTACGTCAAATGGAAAAGTACAACAAAAAAGAGCATACTTATATAACATGCGTGTTCCAGAGGAGCAGGCATGCAACTGTTCCGTATGACAATTTTGCTGTGTCGTGTTCCTCGGGCCAAATATTAGAGAGATCTACAAAGAAAAAGGCATGTTTCGAAGCGGACACCGTGAAGACGGCCTTTTCTTTGTTTATATCCAGTGGATTCAACTTGGCTGTGTCGCGTTTCTCAAGCCTTACACCTACAATGTAAGCCGGGAAATGGGTATACTGAAGCACAAAGAAACCGCGGAATGCTAACTATCGTCACAATGCCAGAGACACTCTTTCTGGAAAAGCAGCGCGCACACAGACAATATCAAAGTTAGTTTCAATAAACAATACTTTAATTTAATTAACTTCACTTTATCATCCCATAACTGGGGAATTCGGATCGCTTCCTCCCAGTGGAAAGCCGCGCTACCCAGGTGTGTGCGTGTTTAGGTGTACTCAGCCACCTGTACTTATGGCAGAATGACCGATGTCTTTATCGTGCCACTGTGGTGACACGCGGATGGGACATGGATACTAACTCTGCACATACAGTTGACCCGTGTCCGTCCTGGCCTGGATTCGAACCCGTGACTCTAGGATCACAAGTCCAGTGCTCTATATACCAAATGAGCTACCCGTTTAAATCTTGAAAAGAACCTTCTCGATCTCACACACACACACACACACACTCACACACACACACACACACACACACACTCACACACACACACTCACACACACACACACACACTCACACACACACACACACACTCACACACACTCACACACACACACTCACACACACACACACTCACACACACACTCACACACACACACTCACACACACACACACACACACACACACACACACACACACACACACACACACACACACACACTAAAACAAGTATTCAATTTAAATCTGCAGTTTAGTGAAGGAGAGCTGATTGAATGCAACTGTTTCCACCAGCGGTTTTTGTAAACGTCCAGTGGCATTCAACTTTGCTGAGAAGAGTTTCTTACGCCGTGCATTGCAAGCCGGGCAACAGGTATAACGAGCCACAAAGAGGCTGCGGCATTTTAAATATCGCAATGTCTCGTCTTTCCGGTGTCTGGTGCAAAACTGCTACGCCGTAACAAAACCAGAACCAGTATTTTGAGGAAGGCATACCGCACACATACGCAATTAAAGTATTTACAAACAGCATGCAAGTACGCTGGAAATAAAAACTGGGAAAGAACTTCCCCCGCGAACAAAAATCAAACCCATCAACAACAAAAAAACAAGCTCACTTATATGCGTGTGCCAGCAAAGCAGGGATGGTCACATGCAACTATTTCTTATATATGTACACACGGCAGTAGCATACCACACATTTCACACAACTTTGCTGTGTCGTGTGCATGGGTCAGGCATATTCTAAGTCCGGTGACAAGTGCCCTGGGTGGAAAACGGCATCGAACATGCCTTGGAAGCAGGGATAGTCGCATACATGTTTTGTACCACAGTGGCAGTGGTTGTTGCATGCAACCTAGCTGTGACGTGTTTCTCCCTCGTTGCTAGCCGGGTAACAGGTACATTTTAGCCACAAAGAAGCTGTGGAATTTGAATGGCCTCGAATTGCATCGTCTGGTGCAGGAGTTCCTGGGCTTTAAGAAAAACAGAGACACTATTTTGGGGAACGCAAGCCGCACAGAGACTCAATCAAAGTCAATTATAAACAACAATGTGCACGTGGGTTGGAAACAGAGGCTTGGAAAAAGCCTCCCCCGCGTCTTAAAATATGCCAACACAGACACACCCATAGACAGATCGGCAGCCAAGACAGACGCACGCAGACACACACATACTCACACACACACACACACACACACACACACACACATCGCAGACGCAATCACTTTCTGCCGAGATACTGGGATGCATGGCACAACACCATCCGAACTCGTACTTGGAGCAGAAATAGCAGCTCAAGGCTAAACTAAATGTCTTTCGTTTCGTTTTTAACTAGCGTTTTATTTAGTCTGTACGTGGTGGCAAAACCTCAACGCACGAGGAGAAAGAGCAATGGCTGGACACTCCGTGGTGATTGGTCAAAAGTTTAGAAACTGGGTTAAGGTGAATATACCGCAGATTTCAACGGATTAATCAACACACGAGAATGTGATTTTTAACTCAACTATCTTAAAGCCACACTCATGCCCGTGACCACCCTTACCATCTCAGATCTGGCCACCTAGGATAAGACCTATGTTCCCCTTGGGCACATACCACAAATCAACACCCTGACTGCATGCTGTGGTGAGTTCGAATCTTTTTGTGAATTTATTTCTTTCAACGCTATTAGTGGTTTTTACGAAATTAATTAATAAAATTAAAAACATTTCTCTCTACACAAAGAGAGCTCACAGGCTGTCTGTTTTTTGGTATGCAACCAAGTGAAGTGATAGTCTATCCAAAATGATATTCATGCCACATTTGAGATTGTGACCGTCTTCACAGGAAGGAGTGTGCCTTTAAATATCTAAAGACCAGAAGAAACACGAGGGCGGACACACTTTGAAGTTAAAGTCACGCTTTCTTTCACCCGAACAGTATTCACGGGAAGGAGTGTGCCTTTAAATATTCAATTACCAGAAGTAACAGTAGGGCAGACAAACTATGAAGTTAAAGTCACGCTTTCTGTCATCAGACGTGTTTCCATTCCTCAAAACTGTACTGCCTAAACGCTGAATGGGACGTGCTGTTGACTAAAACACGTACATGTATTCTGGTGTGCCTTTCAATGTCATGCCTTTCTCTCTCCGGGAGAGCTATTCACGTTACCAGCCATGCGTTGCTCAGAATCACAATAGCCCGCTCAGAGAAAAGTCGCTCTGGATTGGTCTATGCAACGGGCTCACAACGAGGCAAATCGCTTCACGATGGCGACGAAGAAAGCACGATTGCTGCGAGATATGAAAAAAGTTGTACTTCTTAAACTAGTACATGTATTCGGTCAGTGAAATCGTCAGAGAGAATGTAGTTATGATGGGAAATTTAGCTGGGGTAGTCCCTGAACCTTGAAAAGCGGTGGATCCTTCGGGTCACGTCGAAAACCACGCCGAGAAGATCGAAACACGCTACACGGCATCGCAGTGTAAACAATAATAAATAATAATAATAAAGTGTATTTATATTGCGCCTATCCCTTACAAAAAACAAAAATATTTGGCTCTAAGCGCATTACAACATGTGTAGGGACTTGGTACAATCAAGTCTGACAAATACAATAACACAATATACAGTCGGTCTCTTGGGTAAAAATGGGAAAAGCAGCTTCGACATTTAAACACTGCTACTAAAAAATCCTCTAACAATGCATACTGCTTTACAATATAAAATATGCATTTATGTATAAATAGGAATTTGAAAAGGTTCTTATGATAAAAACTAACTAGCGAACGACGAAGAAGAAGAAGAATAAAACTATCAATGTCAATGTATAACAAGTCATTCAACGTAAATGGCTAAAGAACAACAACAAAGCAATGATGATAAAACAGTTATACTCAATGGCTAATAACGAGGCAGAACTAAATAGTATCGACACAAGATTAAAACAAAACATATTCCTGGAGACACATTTATACATGTATCAAATAAAAATATACAAAATACAGCCCTCGCACACTCGCACACACACGCCAAGGCACGTGTAGTCGCACTCATACACCGCGACAGCTATCGCGCGCACGTACAAGGAACACAAACACGGAAATAAACAAGGAAACAGGCACATGAAATAGCAACCCGTCCCCAGCCGGCCCACAGCGCGCTACGATGGCAAGTGACCCCTCTCCTCAATGTGGCAGATATTGAACAGGCTAGGCGTCGAAGTATTGCCGGAAGTCACACCGCCGCCATCTTGGATAACGCGGCGGGCGGTGGGCGAGCATATATACCAAAGCCGCTCGCCGAGTGCTTCGCGAGCGCTTTCCTGCACTGCCCTAAGAAACGGCTTTTTGTCATTCGCACTGCGAGCGACCCGTGGCGAACCGCTCTGGGCAACTCGTCTCTGAGCGAGTTTTAGCGTCAACTAAGGTGACTCGAGTCGAACCGGAGGTCGCAAAAACTCGGTCCGGTACGACTGGAGTGACGTCACCGGTTAACCAACTTTCAACCTTGCTTCCTGCGTAGGGTCTCTCCAGTTCCAAGATGGCTGCCAAGGCGAGGTGAGAAACTTCTGCAAATATTTTTTGACAAAGTTACGGATTGTGAGAAGACATTTGTTGTAAATCAGTTAGCCTTTCAAAAATTAAGGATACTGGGTTGGATACTGTCTTGGTTTTAATGCATTTTATTTTAGCAGTGATGTTTATTTTGGGAAGAAATGAGGTCAACAGGAGTTTGGGTGCGATTTCGGCTCAAATGTACTTTAGCGCCCTGAACTTTTACCCGGCTGTTTTGCGCTCGATTTTCACGCTCACTTCTTCATTGACGTTCGAATCGATAGTTCGATGTTTTGGCATTACATTCACATCAACAATAAAACAGTACTGCTTGTTCATCATCGTCGTCCATCAACTCTCCACAACAGTAAATCCGTAACGCGCTTGTCGCCATTTTGTTGCAAGGGACGCGACTGGACACAACCCAACAGCGTTTCCGCGAAGAAAAAACCAGACATGCGCAGTGACCCTACCGTAGCTCAACCCTGTTCCTCGCGAAAACTCGCTCTCTGTTTAGCGGCACTAGACTGCATGGTGGTGCTGTGTGAGCTGCAAGTCGTCATAAATGCATTTCATGAAACCCAGTTTGGACCCGCCAAAGTCACGTGACGGTTGTAAAGTTACCGGACCTACCTCTCGCCGCTTCAATCGCTAGCGGCATGAGGCCCCCGGTCATCCTGAACTCAGGTCAAAATGAGTTACTTCCCTTCAGGTCTCATTTATCCCTGGCAGGATGCCTTTGTTTTCCTTCTCTGGAGAGGAAATCGATATATATATATTTTTTTACATATATAAAGCTTTTTGTAATGTGTTATTGATATAAGCAGATTCGCGATCGTCGATAATGATTTTTCATGGTGTTGTGTAATCTTTAAATTTAGAAAGGATTGTTATGTAAGACACTTTCAAGCGAGCTGTCTTTCGCGGATGTATTTACTGTGTAAACAACTCTAAATATGGCAAAAGTGTCACGTGATAATCAACTTTGTTACGTGATCATAACAAAATGGCTACGGATCGGACGACTTTTTCCGTAACCAGTTGGGAGTGATGCAACAAAATCACGGTCTCCTTCCCACAGCAGTCTCAAAATTTTGACTTGTTTTGACCTTAAAACGATGTCTTTATCATAACTGTGAAGAACAGAACGGAGATCACTGTCGAAGTCGGCCATTCTACAATCACGTTCGTCTTTCGTCTGTTATCAGAAACATTAGCGAAAAACATATGGGAGATAACTCTGTATTCTTGTTGTGATATATTTCCCTTTAATGCGCGTGGTAATTATTCATCCTGTCAGAGAGACCAGAGCGATAGCGTCGACCGATGATTATCAGAATGGCCCCCGGTATTCTATTGATGTTTGTGTGTCCGCATGTTGTCTTATACAATGAAGAGCCTCGCCGATCGTGCTTCTATCGGCTAGTAGGGAAGCGTCGAGTGGCGGTGATTTCCTTTAATAAGGATGCATGTGCGCATGCGTACAGAACAAGGAGGGAGGTAACAACCTTGATAGTTAAAGACGCTCCAACTTTGTGACGTGAATAGCAGTTAAAATCGGAATTTAGAGCCCTTTACCCAAAAAGTTGGTAGCCGCTATCACCACTTCAAATTACCAACTATTTATGAATTGGCGTCCAGGGCTACAAAAAGGGACACCGCAATTAGAGATACTACCTAAGACAAAAGTCAACTTTGAACAATCATTCCTTTCGATTTCAAAATGAACCTTCAAACTGAGTTTCATTTAGTCCGTAACGCGTGTTAGTTTAAATCTACCTCGTTGCAACAACATGGGTCACTTAGAAAGAAAAGAAAATAGCTTTGCGGATTGCTTTCGGACCTTCGTGAATAATATTTTCACTTTAATCACTTTATCTTTACACATTTTTGTAACTCAATACCGTACCACACACCGCTTTCGGTAAACTGCAGGTCATGACGAGTCATATTGACCTACTGTGCAATCTACTATCCTCTACATGACGTGTGCTGTCCCAGTTACTTTAAACAAGATTTTCGGATTTTCTAACCAAAAACGCGAATTCTTGGCAAAGACATTTTGGACGCGAAGTTTTGGATTAAGGCAACACTCTGTCTCGTCGACTTGAACCACACAAAACACCAATGTTCAAATGTTGAACTCTCTCTGAACTCATATTTTTCGACTCACCAAGACAACTCAAGTTTCCATAGACATCTTCTTGGCTGTGCTATGCAGACAGAACTTAAAATATCGTCAGCAAGAGGTGCGCTGCAATACATGTCTTGAGTCTAGTGCAGAGCCTGCCAGAGGGTCATGGGCATGTGGAATTCTGGATGATCGTGTTAAACAGAGTACCTTTGCCAGACTTGTTTTTACATTTAGTCAAGTTTTGACTAAATGTTTTAACATAGAGGGGGGAATCGAGACGAGGGTCGTGGTGTGTGTGTGTGTGTGTGTGTGTGTGTGTGTGTGTGTGTGTGTGTGTGTGTGTGTGTGTGTGTGGTTGTAGAGCGATTCAAAGTAAACTACTGGACCGATCTGTATGAAATTTTTCATGAGAGTTCCTGGGTATGATATCCCCAGACGTTTTTTTCTTTTTTTCGATAAATATCTTTGATGACGTCATATCCGGCTTTTTGTAAAAGTTGAGGCGGCACTGTCACACCCTCATTTTTCAATAAAATTGGTTGAAATTTTGGCAAAGCAATCTTCGACGAAGACCGGACTTTGGTATTGCATTTCAGCTTGGAGGCTTAAAAATTAATTAATGACTTTGGTCATTAAAAATCTAAAAATTGTAATTAAAATTATTCTTTTTATAAAACGATCCAAAATTACGTTTATCGTATTCTTCATCATTTTCTGATTCCAAAAACATATAATTATGTTATATTCGGATTAAAAACAAGCTCTGAAAATTAAAAATATAAAAATTATGATTAAAATTAAATTTCCGAAATCGATTTAAAAACAATTTCATCTTATTCCTTGTCCGTTCCTGATTCCAAAAACATATAGATATGATATGTTTGGATTAAAAACACGTTCAGAGAGTTAAAAAGAATAGAGATATAGAAAAGCGTGCTATCCTGTCAGCGCAACCGCTACCGCGCTTTTCTAGATTGTTAATTTCACTGCCTTTGCCACGAGCGGTGGACAGACGATGCTACGAGTGTACGGTCTTGCGGAAAAAATGCAATGCGTTCAGTTTCATTCTGTGAGTTCGACTGAGCTTGACTAAATGTATTTTCGCCTTACGCGACTTGTTATTTGTTTGACTTAGATCATCAAAACAATGGTGTCTGGTATATCGTTAATAGGTCTGCTATGATGCTGATTTAACGGGAGGAAACAGACTTTCGTATACGTTCTTGACATTCTTTCTGGCTGTATTCGTTCATCCAATACACGGTGCTTGCCTATGCATGAAGAAGTCGTCTTTTTACATTTAGTCAAGTTTTGACTAAATGTTTTAACGTAGAGGGTGGAATCGAGACGAGGGTCGTGGTGTATGTGCGTGTGTGTGTGTGTGTGTGTGTGTGTGTGTGTGTGTTTGTGTGTCTGTCTGTGTGTGTGTGTGTAGAGCGATTCAGACTAAACTACTGGACCGATCTTTATGAAATTTGACATGAGAGTTCCTGGGTATGATATCCTCAGACGTTTTTTTCATTTATTTGATAAATGTCTTTGATGACGTCATATCCGGCTTTTCGTGAAAGTTGAGGCGGCACTGTCACGCCCTCATTTTTCAACCAAACTGGTTGAAATTTTGGTCGGGTAATGTTCGAAGAAGCCCGGACTTCGGTATTACATTTCAGCGTGGTGGCTTAAAAATTAATTGATGACTTTGGTCATTACAAATCTGAAAATTGTAAAAAAAAAATTTGTTTTAATAAAACGATCCAAATTTACGTTTATCTTATTCTCCATCATTTGTTGATTCCAAAAACATATAAATATGTTATATTCGGATTAAAAACAAGCTCTGAAAATTAAATATATAAAAATTATTATCAAAATTAAATTTTCCAAATCAATTTAAAAACACTTTCCTCTTATTCCTTGTCGGTTCTTCATTCCAAAAACATATAGATATGATATGTTTGGATTAAAAACACGCTCAGAAAGTTAAAACGAAGAGAGGTACAGAAAAGCGCAACTACTACCCCGCTCTTCTTGTCAATTTCACTGCCTATGCCGTGAGCGGTGGACTACGAGTATACGGTCTTGCTGCGTTGCATTGCGTTCAGTTTCATTCTGTGAGTTCGACAGGTACTTGACTAAATGTTGTATTTTCTCCTTACGCGACTTGTTACATTTGGTAATGAATGTTTTCCGGTAAACTGGGAATTGAGACGAGGGGAGGTTTTGTGTGTGTGTGTGTGTGTGTGTGTGTGTGTGTGTGTGTGTGTGTGTGTGTGGAACTGCCACGCACTCATTTTCGAATCAAATTTATGGACATTTTGGTCAAGCAATCTTGGATGAAGCTCGGACTATTGGATTGCATTTCAGCTTGGAAGTTTAATTAATAAGTCATAACAAAATCTGAACATTCTGATTTAAGCAAACGATTCAAAAATGATTTCATTTTATTCTTTATCTTTTCCTGAATCCAAAAATATATCGACATGCCATGTTTACTCTGAAAATTTACTCACAATAAAATAAGATAGGTTAATAAGACCGGCACGGTTGGCCTAGTTGTAAGGCGTCCGCCCCGTGATCGGGAGGTCGTGGGTTCGAACCCCGGCCGGGTCATACCTAAGACTTTAAAATTGGCAATCTAGTGGCTGCTCCGCCTGGCGTCTGGCATTATGGGGTTAGTGCTAGGACTGGTTGGTCCGGTGTCAGAATAATGTGACTGGGTGAGACATGAAGCCTGTGCTGCGACTTCTGTCTTGTGTGTGGCGCACGTTAAATGTCAAAGCAGCACCGCCCTGATATGGCCCTTCGTGGTCGGCTGGGCGTTAAGCAAACAAACAAACAAACAAAGGTTAATAAGGCACTACGTTCGCATGCAATTGGGTTTGTATTACCGAGACCATGTGTCAGCGTCTTCTCGACCGCGGGGTTTCGACCAGCCTAATGGTCTTGATGAAAACAAATGCAGTGTGTTCAATTTTACTCTGTGAGTTCGATAGATTGACTAAATGTATCAATTTCGCTTTACGCGACTTGTTCTTTCTGCACCCTACGACTTCCTAGCTCTGGATCAAGCTGTGTACCGATGACACCACAGTCACATCCAATCAAGGATCGCCGCAAACGGATCCATACAGTTACCATACGCCCACACACCTCTACACATCCCCAGGAGGGGGGGGGGGGAGTGGAGGAAGATGAGACTCGATTGGCAATTTGTCTCCCCCTACTACCAATTGATTCAGGTTGCTCACCGTCTTGCACTGGCATCTTGGGGCCAATAAAAGGACAGTACAAAAAGTGCCGCATGTAGGATTCTGCGCACGCACATGAGGACTGGAGGCTTGAGCGAGGCCGGGGAGGACTGACTCCCTCATCTGCAAACAGCTGTTCAATTTCTGTGGACCTTCAGGCAGCTGTCTCCTCCTGTGTGATCCTGTTTGTATCAAGTCAGCATTTTGAGAAGGAGACATTTTTTTTAAATGCGTTCAAGGTCGAGGGATTTGATGCTAGTAGAGAGATAAAGTGGTGGGGGGGGGAGAGATGTGGTGGGGTAAGGTGTGTGTGTGTGCGTGTGTGTGTGTTTGTTTGTGTGTGTGTGTGTGTGTGTGTGTGTGTGTGTGTGTGTGCGTGTGTGTGTGTTTGTTTGTGTGTGTGTGTGCGGGCGAGTTCAATGTGCTAGCATTGGCTACAGTTGTTGCTCACATGAAAAGAAGTAACGCTGTTCACCAAACTATAAAGAATTAAACAAACGATCAGCAGCCAAAATAATGAACACACAAACTAACAGAAAAATAAAAAGCAAACGAAAAAATAAACACATACAGAAACGTATGAGAAGCCGGAATCCTATACTGGACATTTATGGAGGGGGTCCCGGGACGCACTAAACCTATACAGAGAAAATTTTCGTTATCGTGCGTACCATAGGTACTCAGAGTCTATTCAGACTTTAGTCGTCAACTAAGTCTAGTGAAAGAACACCGACACACTTATGTTTGAAAGTGTGCATTATGTATTTGAAATCTGACATGTTTGAAGAAAAACAGCAACATTGGCATAGAAAGAACAGAAGTCAAGTTGAAGGGTGTGTGCATGTGCGTACGTGTGTGCATGTGCGTACGTGTGTTTGTGTGTGTGTGTGTGTGTGAGTGTGTGTGTGGATGTGTGTGTGTGTGTGTGTGTGAAAGGTTTGGTTGATGTGTCCTTCTTGAATATTCTGCTATAAAAGGACACTTCATATCACACTATCCGCGACCACAATGCGCTATACGTACGCAAGGGGGTTTGGGGACTCTGGACTCTGGACTCTTCAGACCCTCTAAAACTCCGCTTAAGATATCCTACTTCAAACTGTTGCTTACACACAAGTTCCTGCAAGTACACGCTATTTGTTCTGAATTCATAAGTTTGAATTAATGCATTCAACAATGTATGATAATAGGTTTAACAAATTGAATTATCCACGCGAGTTCTCTTCAGTCGAACTTTAAATCGAAATTTCTCTCACAAAATAGCTTCTTCTTTTTTTCTTCTTTTTTACAAGCAATTGTATCATTGACGAATTTGCATCTAGAACCTTGTTACTTTAATGCGTTTCCAGCGTTTTTCTCTTCGGGTTCTCAATCTTCTGGTTACAGTGGAGGATGGGGGGTGGAAGGGTAGTCTAAATGACGCCATCGCACAATCCAATAAACCTGTAACTAGAAACTCACCATTTGTTTGCCTTTTTTCCTCTGCTTTCCAAAAAAATCTCCCTTTTTCCGGCGTCTCTTGAATTTTGATTGTCTAATTTCCTCACACCCTGTCTAAAGTTAAACCAGAAATACACCAGCGTTAAAAGAAACCAAAAGTTTTCAGCGTAACCCAAAAGAACGATCTGATCTTGTGACTGCATGTGGGGGTGGCTAGTTTTGCTTGCTCCTTTGTCTGTTTTGTTTTTGTTCCTTTTGATCTTTTGTTTCTCAAATATCTGAATGAGCTGCCCCTTATGCATGCATGCAGGCAAAGAAACAAAGCACATTTTCAATGTAATCCAAAATAAGTTTTAAGTTTAGCGCTAAGGAGTGAAATTTGAGAGAAAATCTGTATGCGCACGTCGCTTCGCAAAGAAAACAGTTCAAAGAAATGCATCGATAATTCTCGTGGGTCCTCTTTTTGATTTGAATTGATTATCCCACGCCTTTGAAAACTGTTTGAATGTCACAAAAACAGAAAAGAACAAGGTTACGTGTAATTAAATACAAGAACACTAGAACATAGGGACATATTCACACATTGCTAATATCTATTCATCGCAGACAAACCCCTTTGCTGTCGTGGATGTCCATTACATTCACGAACAGTCTTTGAGTGCACAAAAGATGTTTTTAATGTTCTCTCTCTGTCTCTGTCTCTCTCTCTCTGTCTCTCTCTCTCTCTCTGTCTCTCTCTCTCTCTCTGTCTCTCTCTCTGTGTCTCTCTCAGTCTCCCCCTGTCTGTCTCTCTCCGTCTCTCTCCCACTACCCCCTCTCTCTCTCAGTCTCCCCCTGTCTGTCTCTCTCCGTCTCTCTCCCACTACCCCCTCTCTCTCTCAGTCTCCCCCTCCCTCTCTTTCTCTCCCCCTCTCTCTCTCTCTGTGTCTGTCTCTCTCACTACCCCCCCCCTTTCTCTCTCTCCCTCCCCCCTCTCTCTCCCTCCCCCCCTCTCTCTCTCTCGCTCTTTCTCTGTCTCTCTCGCTTCCCCAATATCTAACAGGCCAATTATGAAAATAAACTGTTTACATTTTTTTAACACCGCACACAAACAGAAAACTCTTTTCATCTTCTTTTTTTTTTTGGGGGGGGGGGGGGAGGGGGTAGGGGGGTAGGGGGGTAGGGAGGGGTGGGTGGGGTGGGGGGGGGGGGGGCTGTGTAAGAGTTGTGTGTTTTGGAGGCGAGGTAAGCTGAGCTATAAAAGACAGAAAAAAACGACCGTTTACGCAGTGTCAGCAAGATATAAAGCCAGTCTCTTTCCAAACCATGCTCATTGGAGCACGGTGACGCCACCGGTGTGTATCAACTGGCTTGCCTCATCTTAAAAAAATACATCTTTTCCTTAACTCATAAAATACCGACAGAGTGATTTCCCCACGCCGTCCATTGAGGCCGGCACAAATTGGCCTGACTGGATACGCGGGGAGCGTACCGTCGAATTATTAAACCTGTCGAAAGATTTACTCGAACATTTCTTCGAGGCAAGATGCACCAGACAAGCAGATTGGCATCCCACCCACCTCCCCCACCCACCCCAATCCCCCAAAAAGTGAGAGAGAAAAAAGAAGGACAGAAAAAAGAAAGGAAACTGAAGACACAAAGTTGAGGGTTATGGTGATAGAAAGGGGGACACAGGAAACAGATTGGAGAAGAAGAGAAGAAAAGCTGCAAAGAAAAAAGACGCCGCCCCCGCATTTCCCTGACTTGATGTATTGGTCAGCAACTCATCTTCCCTGAGGATAAGAGAAGATCGTTTCTAAAGCACCATTTGATATTTTTAATTACTTAAATGTGGAACAGGGCAAAAACAACCAAATTTAAAACATGAAAATAAAATTAGGACTGATTGGAAGAAACAGGTTTTGATGGAAAGCAGTAAGTTGCCGGCTCATACTGATATCCATTTTCTCGACATGTTTATTATCATTTGCTAACAGTCAGCATATTAGAAACTAGATGAATACCCGCTTCGCCGGGTAGCCGGCTTCGCCGGGAAGAAGTAGAGCCGAATACCCGGCTTCGCCGGGTGAGTGGCGCACCGTACGCCGGCTTCGCCGGGTGAGTGGCGCACCGTACGCGATTGACGCCACACGAAGGAAAACTTCTAAAAATAGTAACGGGAATATGGATTGAGCGTTGTGGACAGTGACCTTCTAAAAATAGTAACGGGAATATGGATTGACGCCACACGAAGGAAGGGAGATAAACGCAAAACACTGGAGAAGATAAGGAAGAGTTACTGGGAATGGATCTGGGAAGATGAACAGAAAAACCAAAATCGGTTCAGCGCTGCGCGCTGAGAGCACGTGTTGAAAATTCTCATCGACCAGGTTGTATCTGGGGTCTACCTGAATATGCCCACCAAATTTGAAGCAGATCCATCGAGAACTTTGGCCGTGCATCGCGAACACACACACACACAGACACAAGCCGTATATATATATATATAGATAACTCACAATGGCAAATTCAGGTCTCGTATCCATTCGCATCTCACATCGCAGTCAAAGAAAAAGCAAAAAAGCAAACTACAAGCTCTAACAGCCATGTAGGATCTATAATGTAGGAATAATAAATGTGCGAGTTTATTTTCCTCATATCCACCCTGAGCCTCATCTTTCACAAAATCAATGGTGACAAGGATGACTTAATGCAATGGAAGGTCCTAAACTTAATAAGTTTGTGTGAGATTTTGACTCGTATTCCAGTGCTCCCCAAGTTTGGTTAGTTTGTGCACGCCACTGAGCTATACGTCTCGTCTTGTGTGCATAAAATAACGAAGAAACTGCTTGAAGAAGACGACGAAGACAAACAAGAAAATGCATAGACGTTAATAGAACGGGGAAGAAAAGCATCACAACTCTCAGCTCGCCGTAAATTTTTTTAATTTTGTTAAAGAATTTAAAAGGATACTTTTGGTCAAACAACTGTCTCATATCGGTCCACGAGTTTCCCAGTGTAGTGTTGCTGACATCACATAACAGGAATACCTAATAAGTAGAGTTTGGGGGGGGGGGTTAGTTTAAAAAACGAATTAAAACGTGGTCTTTTGGTAATCTTTGCAGGCAGTTATTAATAAATGCGTTGTCATTGTTTCCGTCCTAAATGTTCGCCCCTGAGAGCGGGGAATCGTGCACGCATTTGTTAGATTAAAGATTTGAGTGCCTCCAGTCGCACAGCTGTCGTCCGAGTGTCGTCGGGATGAGCACAAACACTCACTAAATTTCAGCTAAATTGAACACAGAGTACCAGAGATACAAGTCTAATCCGAAGACAGACAAACAGACAGAGGGACAGACCGATCCCTATTCACAACCCGTATACGGGTGTGCACAAAAAGTCCATGAACAGAATCGGAACTCCAACACAAAAGAGCCTGTCGACAGCAACCGCTAATCATTGTCTATTTTGATTTAATTAATTAGCATAGACATTGAGCAATTTTCTTAACTTAACATGGAAGGTGTGTCGAAAGTACAGCAAGACGAATGTCCCTTGGGTGTTTTAATGTTACATTCGCCAGTAAACTCCTCCATAATGGCCTTTTCGCTACTGTGTCCTGTAACTGTTACATATCCGATTCAATTTGTTTCATGGGAGCTTTCCCCCCTGAGAAGTTCAAAGTTGGCCATGTGCACCAGAGTTGCACTCCAATCGCGGAGTCAATCTCTTTTTTTTCTGTCCACCCCCACCCCCCTCCGCCCCCTCTATCTCTTTAAGGGAGAGTTCTGGCTTTTGGACGTAAGGCATGCATTTGTACATTAAAAAATATAAAGCGGACATTCAATGTTTTAACTAGCATAAAAATGATTCTATTTTCACACACTTTAGTGACGAAAAGGGTTGATTAAGAAGCAGTGCACTAACATTCTAATAGGCCAGCAAAAATCTCCCCTGATTATATTTGGTTCACACACGGTCAGCGGCAAGGTTAACTATCAACTTGTGCACACCAAAGATTTCACACCCGCATTGGGTCTCTTTAAAGATAAGATGCTTACCGTGTCTACCACCATGAAACCATCAGAAATCCGTTCAGGCTTGCACATGCACTAAGGCCATCTTTCCTCTGAGAAACCAAACTGAAATTCAAAACCCTAGCTGAGTTGATTTCTTTCACCGAATATCATTTTGTTTCTTAACAAGTAGAACATGCTGGTGGTTCCTAAAGTTCGGAAGTTTCGAATTTCAAGACTTAAACTACTCACTTATCGCCCCCCCCCCCCCCCCCCCCCCCCCCCGGCGCAAATCAAGAGCACACGATAATCCCAAAGAAATGACACTCCTCTTTCTCTCCCTCTTATTACTTACAGTTATACTCACACACCTGCGCGCGCACACACTCACATACACCTGACACACACGCAATCACTCTCGTGCGCACATACATCACACATAGCCAAGTCATGTATTGATTTGGGCAAATAACGAGGGCAGTTTATTCAAGAGAATACCATCTGACAATGAGAGATATCATTGTGCAGTGATAAGTCCCATAAGTCCACAACAAAAAACAACAAACATTTGGTTACACTAACAACAAACACAAGGAGCCCTCACTCAAAGATTTAACACCGTGAATAATGATTACATAACAAGGTTCGAGTCGCTTCATGCACACCCTCACTTCAAGTGAAGGCACAAACAGGCGTGCATTTGCCTCAAAATTAAAAACATCATGCAACGGATTGCTAACAAAATACAACGGTGGATGCCGGGGGTGGATGGGGGGTAAGAAATAGTTGGCATATGCCCGCTGCGCCGCGCTGGTAAGGACTGACCACAATGTGTTGCTCTCCCGTTCTTATAGACCCCCGCTGATGCATCACACGTGCAAGCCCCCCGGCAACATGGACATTGCGGCTGGGCTATTCTCCTTGACTTTCACAAGTCCTCCTCTCCCCTCTCTTTCTAATTACGGGCCTAAGTGTTGATATCCTGCTTTACTACCCTCTCTTCCCTACCTGCCAACACTGATCCCTTTAGGCCTACCTCAAGTATCTAACATCCTCCTCCTCCACCCGCGGCTAATCTGTCTCGTTTAAATAGAGTTTATCTGACGCTGTCCGCTCTATCTAAACTCACACTTAAGTTTTGAATCGTTATCTAAATGTAGGAGTTTGAGGCTGTAAGTAGAGATGACATAAACGCCGAGTATCAGTGGGTAGTTACAATACAAATATATGTATATATTTAATAGCCTCCAATACATGTGTGTGAAAATAGAATACATTCTTATCTTAGTTGTTATGTATTCATTGTTAGTAAACATCGGCATTATTCATGTTTTACTTTAAACGCAATCATTGTTATTTATAGATCACAGGCACTTGATGTAAGTAGGTCACACACGTGTAAATGTTGTGCCCAGTCCTTGTTATATTTAGTCAAGTTTTGACTAAATATTTTAACATCGAGGGGGAATCGAAACGAGGGTCGTGGTGTATGTGCGTCTGCGTGCGTGTGTGTGTGTGTGTGTGTAGAGCGATTCAGACTAAACTACTGGACCGATCTTTATGAAATTTGACATGAGAGTTCCTGGGTATGAAATCCCCGAACGTTTTTTTCATTTTTTTGATAAATGTCTTTGATGACGTCATATCCGGCTTTTCGTGAAAGTTGAGGCGGCACTGTCACGCCCTCATTTTTCAACCAAATTGGTTCAAATTTTGGTCAAGTAATCTTCGACGAAGCCCGGGGTTCGGTATTGCATTTCAGCTTGGTGGCTTAAAAATTAATTAATGACTTTGGTCATTAAAAATCGGAAAATTGTAAAAAAAAATAAAAATTTATATAACGATCCAAATTTACGTTTATCTTATTCTCCATCATTTGCTGATTCCAAAAACATATAAATATGTAATATTCGGATTAAAAACAAGCTCTGAAAATTAAATATATAAAAATTATTATCAAAATGTTTTTTTCGAAATCAATTTAAAAACACTTTCATCTTATTCCTTGTCGGTTCCTGATTCCAAAAATATATAGATATGATATGTTTGGATTAAAAACACGCTCAGAAAGTTAAAACGAAGAGAGGTACAGAAAAGCGTGCTATCCTTCTTAGCGCAACGAATACCCCGCTCTTCTTGTCAATTCCACGGGCACTGCCTTTGCCACGGGCGGTGGAGTGACGATGCTACGAGTATACGGTCTTGCTGCGTTGCGTTGCGTTCAGTTTCATTCTGTGAGTTCGACAGCTACTTGACTAAATATTGTATTTTCGCCTTACGCGACTTGTTTTTGTTTCTGTTATTATTTTAGTTAGCAGGTCTAGTTGAGCACGTATTAAGTATCATGTACCCACTACTAGTCATTGTGCATTTTAGTTAATGGACTGATGATGTCATTTGTATGGAGTCGACGCACGTGCGAGGATATGTATGTGTGGGAGGGGGGGGGGGGCGCGGGAGATGGAAGCTTGCTGTATGTTATGTAATGTATATATTGTGTGTGATACGTGGAAATGTGATACTATTTATTTGCATGTATGATACAGGTACAAATGTGATAATTGTAGGCTTATACTAGTGATTACTGTGTGTGATACATGAAATGTGATATGAATGCTGTTTTTATATTTAGTCAAGTTTTGACTAAATATTTTAACATCGAGGGGGAATCGAAACGAGGGTTGTGGTGTATGTGCGTGTGTGCGTGTGTGTGTCTGTGTGTGTGTGTGTGTAGAGCGATTCAGACTAAACTACTGGACCGATCTTTATGAAATTTGACATGAGAGTTCCTGGGTATGAAATCCCCGAACGTTTTTTTCATTTTTTTTATAAATGTCTTTGATGACGTCATATCCGGCTTTTCGTGAAAGTTGAGGCGGCACTGTCACGCCCTCATTTTTCAACCAAATTGGTTGAAATTTTGGTCAAGTACTCTTCGACGAAGCCCGGGGTTCGGTATTGCATTTCAGCTTGGTGGCTTAAAAATTAATTAATGACTTTGGTCATTAAAAATCGGAAAATTGTAAAAAAAAATAAAAACTTATAAAACGATCCAAATTTACGTTTATCTTATTCTCCATCATTTGCTGATTCCAAAAACATATAAATATGTTATATTCGGATTAAAAACAAGCTCTGAAAATTAAATATATAAAAATTATTATCAAAATTTTTTTTTCGAAATCAATTTAAAAACACTTTCATCTTATTCCTTGTTGGTTCCTGATTCCAAAAATATATAGATATGATATGTTTGGATTAAAAACACGCTCAGAAAGCTAAAACGAAGAGAGGTACAGAAAAGCGTGCTATTCTTCTTAGCGCAACGAATACCCCGCTCTTCTTGTCAATTCCACGTGCACTGCCTTTGCCACGGGCGGTGGAGTGACGATGCTACGAGTATACGGTCTTGCTGCGTTGCGTTGCGTTCAGTTTCATTCTGTGAGTTCGACAGCTACTTGACTAAATATTGTATTTTCGCCTTACGCGACTTGTTTTTATGTTATACTCTTACTTTCTCCCAAGCGCAAGACAAATTCTTCTATGAAAATTGAAGCCAATAAAATTTGAGTTGAGTTGAGTTGAGTTGAGTAGTTTCCACAGCTAAGCTAGTATACAAAACAAGAACGTGAAAAATAAGCGAGGATTTTTTATGATCCGCCAACTTTGACTATTATTTTTAATATCAACTGAGACTCGGCATGTAACCTCTACGCATTTAACTTCACGCGAGTTACTTTAAAATCATTTTTACCATGTTACAGACGAGTTCCACTTCTGCAGTGACTCACGCGCGCGCGCGCGCGTGTGTGTGTGTGTGTGTGTGTGTGTGTGTGTATGTGTGTATGTGTATGTGTGTGTGTGTAAACGCGCGTGTGTGCGTGCGTGTGTGCGTGCGATCGTGTGTGCGTGTGTGCGTGTGTGTGCCTGTTTGCGTGCGCGCGCGTGTGTCTATGTGTGTGTGCGTGCCTGTTAACGTGCGTGCGTGCGTACGTGCGTGCGTGCGTGCGTGCGTGCGTGCGTGCGTGCGTACGTGCATGCGTGTGCCTGTTTGAGTGCGTGCGTGCGTGTGTGTCCATGTGTATGCGTGCGTGCCTGTTTACGTGTGAGTGTGCGTGTGGGGGGGGGGGGGGGGGGGGGGGGGGGGGGGGGAGGGGGTGAGTCTGGTTTGTGCCGTTTGTTTTAATGTAGAAATAATTGTTTTTTAATTTATTTTGTTTTTAATTAAAAATATATTCATTCTAGGCGGATGCTGACTCCGTGGGCCTGGGTTTTGTTGCACTTTAGCAGACGCTGTTTTGTGTGTGTCTGTGGTTTTTGGCAGTTCTTTTCTCACACGTAATAGATATGTACGACCTACGGTTGGTGAGCCATCATTCATAGCGGTTGATGACTCCAGAGACCTGAGTTCAGTGCCGCGTTTGCATTGGCGCTGTTACGGGCAAATTACACCTGCGCAGAATCAGCGGCACAGACGACGCACTGCAGATTATTGAGGTAATTCTTTTTTTTTCACAGCCCGCTACACGCTGCGTGAAAGAAAACAGGCCAAGTACTCGTCATAATCCTTATCGCAGCATGCAGCGCCGCTGACTCGCGCGCAGGTGTAATTTGCCCCTTACATCACCACTACTTTCCCACAGCTCTTAGTCTTCATCGGTGTAATGGAGAAGAAACCGCTCTGCTCAATGAAAGAGAAAAAAAAACTGAAGCTTTTTTGGCCCAAGGAATTCAAGTTTCAACTTTCGCAGCCAACATAGAAAGTGCAAAATGGAGCGCAAAATTCCAAGGTATAAAAAGAAAACAAAACAAAAACAAGTCTCGTGAAGCGATATTAAACATTTAGTTAATCTGTCGACCTGAAACTAAACGACCATCACTAACAAAACAACCAACTCCGAGACTACATGTACTAAGGCTTTGCTAGCCTAAACCCAAAGACTGAGATGGGTCCAGCTCGTCTCCGCGAAGCATAGAAACGTATAGTGCCTAATTAACCTATTTTCTCTGATTGAGAGGACATTTTCAAAGTATTCATGGCATAGCTACATATTTTTGGGTTCAGAAAAAATAAATATGTATCGATTTCTAACAATTTTATTTTCATTAGACTTTTGAGACTTTTAATGACCTAACTCATCAGATAGATTTTAAACTTCCAAGTTGAAATGCAATGCATAGTCCGGGCTTCGTCAAAGATTGATCGATAACAATTTCAATCCATTTGATCGAAAATTACGACGTGACAGTGCCGCCTCAACTTTCACTAAAAGCCGGATATGACGTCATCAAAGACATTTATCAAACAAAAATTGTCTGAGGATACAATATATCTGGAAGAATTTATATCTAAAGTTCGAGGAGATGAGTCAGTAGTTTCTTCGGCCTCGGAATCGCTCTGCAAACACACACACACACACACACACACACACACACACACACACACACACACACACACAAAACACACACACACACACATACACACATACACACACACACACCAACCTCGTCTCGATTCCAAGTCTATGTTAAAGCATGTAGTCAAAACTGGACTTAATGTAAAAAAAAAAAAAAAAAAAAAAAACCAAGTCGCGTAAGGCGAAATTACTACATTTAGTCAAGCTGTGGAACTCACATAATGAAACTGAACGTAGTCCGCCGGTAGTGCAAAAGGCAGTGAAAGTGACGAGCCTGTTTGGCGCGGTAGCGGTTGCGCTGTGCTTCATAGCACGCTTTACTGTACCTCTCTTCGTTTTAACTTTCTGAGCGTGTTTTTAATACAAACATATCATATCTATATGTTTTTGGAATCAGGAACCGACAAGGAATAAGATGAAATAGTTTTTAAAACGATTTCGGAAATTTAATTTTAATCATAATTTTTATATTTTTATTTTTCAGAGCTTGTTTTTAATCCGAATATAACATATTTATATGTTTGTGGAATCAGAACATGATGAAGAATAAAATTAAAGTAATTTTGAATCGTTTTATAAAAAAAATAATTTTAATTACAATTTTCAGATTTTTAATGACCAAAGTCATTAATTAATTTGTAAGCCTCCATGCTGAAATGCAATACCGTAGTCCAGCCTTCGTCGAAGAGTGCTTGGCCAAAATTTCAATCAATTTGATTGAAAATTGAGGGTGTGCCTCCTCAACTTTTTACAAAAAGCCGGATATGACGTCATAAAATACATTTACCGAAAAAAAAAAAATGTCTGGGGATATCATACCCAGGAACTCTCATGTAATATTTCATAAAGATCGGTCCAGTAGTTTACTCTGAATCTCTCTACACACACACACACGCACAGACACACAGACACACACACACACACACACACATACACCACGACCCTCGCCTCGATTCCCCCTCTATGTTAACAAATTTAGTCGAAACTTGACTAAATGTAACAAGTCGCGTAAGGCGAAAATACAATATTTAGTCAAGTAGCTGTCGAACTCACAGAATGAAACTGAACGCAATGCAACGCAGCAAGACCGTATACTCGTGGTCCACCGCTCACGGCATAGGCAGTGAAATTGACAAGAAGAGCGGGGTAGTGGTTACGCTATGCTGCATAGCACGCTTTTCTGTACCTCTCTTCGTTTTAACTTTCTGAGCGTGTTTTTAATCCAAACATATCATATCTATATATTTTTGGAATCAGGAACCGACAAGGAATAAGATGAAAGTGTTTTTAAATTGATTTCGAAAAAATAATTTTGATAATAATTTTTATATATTTAATTTTCAGAGCTTGTTTTTAATCCGAATATAACATATTTATATGTTTTTGGAATCAGCAAATGATGGAGAATAAGATAAACGTAAATTTGGATCGTTTTATAAATTTTTATTTTTTTTTACAATTTTCAGATTTTTAATGACCAAAGTCATTAATTAATTTTTAAGCCACCAAGCTGAAATGCAATACCGAACCCCGGGCTTCGTCGAAGAGTACTTGACCAAAATTTCAACCAATTTGGTTGAAAAATGAGGGCGTGACAGTGCCGCCTCAACTTTCACGAAAAGCCGGATATGACGTCATCAAAGACATTTATCAAAAAAATGAAAAAAACGTTCGGGGATTTCATACCCAGGAACTCTCATGTCAAATTCCATAAAGATCGGTCCAGTAGTTTAGTCTGAATCGCTCTACACACACACACACACACACGCACACACACACACACACACGCACGCACATACACCACGACCCTCGTTTCGATTCCCCCTCGATGTTAAAATATTTAGTCGAAACTTGACTAAATGTAAAAATGAAAATCGAAAAACTGCCGCCGCAGACAACTTGCTTACGCAATGAGGCGGTAGAGGGTGGCCGACGTTTGACCTTTCACCGCCCGGAGTTGTCTCCCCTGTGGCCCTCAAATCGAGGTGGCAAAATGAAAAATGCTTGGCACAACACAGGCGCATGGTTAGTAATATGTCTAGGTTTGTTTGTATCTGACTCTAGGTCATTCGATGCGGTTCAAAGGGGCTAGTAAACTTGCAATAATGAAACAAAATAATTAAAGGTTGTTTATTGAGCTTGGATCAGTAAAAATGAATGACCACAAATATGACTATTCATGTTGTGCTTTTTTTTTTTAGAATGTGTGTTCATTCACTGTCACTGCAATTAACGGCGTTTCTACGAAGCAGGTCTTCGGTCATCCTTAAAGCTTGCATTTGAGTGAAAGCAAACTATTTTTTTCGCGTTTGACCTCTATGTTTTATCTTGTTAAGGCACTCGCATATTGCTAGAAAGATATATACAGGGTGGCTTTTCTTGCCCGGAAACATATTCTATTTCATACCGAGTGACCAAATATCACCATTTCTAACGAGGAACTGATCCTGCACAGAGCACAATATTTAGTCAACGCCCATCCCTATACTTTGGGACAACATCGTGCACAAACAAGAAGGGCGCTTACAAGGTGGTTTACGGTAGTAACTATATAACCTTCAGATACAGCGGAAGCACACAGTGCGTGTATTCCACAGGACGTCCTGATGATGAATTACTGTTGGTTGCTTTTTTTTCAATGTTTTTTTCCATTCTGGACATATTCTAAGATTTAACCAGACACAAACCTTGTATTAAAGTTCACTGAGACTCTACACATCAAGGGCCTGTAGTGTCTGTTATTATGCAAGGTCTGGCGGATTCACCTCCAGTTACCTCGTTCAAAACTCCTGATCCCTCTCGCAGCCACCCTTGATGAGTACAACAACCCCCACGTGACCTCCTTTGACGCCACGTACGTGACCTTCTCAAAGCGTTTTTCCAGGCCGAGGCTCACTTCTTCTTCTTCTTCTTCTTGGCGTTCGCAGAGGTTACACGATCAATCCAGCACTGGTGATAAATGTTGTTGTTTTCTCCAACTCCTGTCGACTGCCGTATAGTTTGGTCTGCAATGGAATTGGTGACGGCCACACTTCTTTTCGTTCCTCATCTAGTAAGGGACATCGCTGTAAGATGTGTTCCGCTGTTTTTGGTCTTCTTGACCGCAGGCACAGGTTGGTGATGGCGCCAGCTTGAACTTTCGGTTCATGTGAGCATTGAGCCTGTTGTGGCCAGTACGCAGCCTGATGAGGTTGACTTGCTGCTCTCTGGACATTGTGTGGTAGTCATCTCTGTTTGTCCTTGGCCTCATCAATGCCTTGATGATTGTCTTCTGCTCACTAAAGCTGACACTGTTTTCAGGTTGGTCTTCCACGGCTCCTTCTTTCGCCAGCTCATCTGCCCTTTCATTTCCTGGTATCCCACAGTGTGCTAGTATCCACTGGAGGACAACTGTTCTGGTTTGTCTGACCAGCTGTAATGCTTTGGCCAGCTGTGGGAGTTTGTCGTTCTCTAGGGCCTGAAGGACTGAAAGGGCGTCCGAGAGGAAGACAACATGGTAGCAAGGGTCTGCGAAGTCCTGAACCGAGGAGGCGGCCTGCATGAGAGCTTCTGCTTCTGCTTTATAGTTTGTGCAGTGTTTGCCAGTGGCAACGCTGGATGTAGCTGTATGTCCCCCAGGGAACTGGATCAGAATGCCAGCACCTCCATTGAACACGGCGTTAGTTGCTGATCCATCGGTGTATACATGGATCCACGCCTCTTTTGGGTACTGTTCGTCGATCAGGGCTAAGGTGAGTGCCTGTCGAGCTGTGTCATTCTGATCTTCTCCTGGGGTAACATGTGGAACACTGGTGCAGATCTGGATGCCTGGTTTCTGTGTTGCCTTGGAGGTTTCCTCTTCTTCTTGAGTCAGAGGTAGAGTGTTCTGTGGGAGGACTTCCCTGTACTGTCGAGAAAGTCTCTTGCTCTCGTGTACAAAACTGCTCCGTTTGAGCCGGTTCTTGGTGAGGTTGCTCAGTCTGTGCTTCATGGGGTGGTCGGGTAGGCACTTGAGCTTCTCGGCCTGTACCAAAGTCTTGGCTTCTCTTCTCTGACAGAGAGGTTGGATGGTGGTAAGCTTCTCCATTTCCTTGATGGGCGGAGATTTTATTGCACCAGTGATGAGTCGGAGGGCCTGGTTTTGCGCACGGTCGAGGGTCTGCAGGTTTGTCTTGGGTGAGGTTGACCACGCTGTGGAGCCGTACTCGAGGTGGGGTCTGATTGTTCCCTGGTATACTGTCTTCAGTATCTTCTCATTCGCTCCCCAGGTGGTACCTGCCAGCTTCCTGAGTATGGCTAGCTTGCGCCGGGCCTTCGTCTCCGCCTGTGCAATGTGTGGTTTCCAGGTCTGCCGTCTATCAAAGGTGACACCAAGGTACGTTGCTTCTTCATCCTCTCTCAGAGGAGTTCCACCAAGCCTAATGGTTCCGGCTTTCTGCTTTGGCGACAGAGTGAATAGGGTGGTGGAGGATTTCTCCTTGTTGATGGAGACGCACCAATCTTCTGCCCATGCGTTCAACCTATCTGCCGCTTGCTGCATTCTGTAGGTGGCAGTACTTGCGTGCTCCTCCTTGCACCAGATTACAAGGTCGTCTGCGTAGAGAGCAGCTTTGATCCCCTTGGGCATCTCAGACACCAGATCGTCGATGAAGAGAAGGAAGAGTGTGGGGGAGAGGACTCCGCCCTGAGGGACGCCATGACGAAGGAGGAACTTCTTGCTTTTGGTCTGGTCGACGTTAACTCTTGCCCTGCGGTTATAGAGGTAGGAGCGAATCCACTGGTACATGTTGCTGGACACGCCTTTCCTCAGCAGTTTTACAAGGAGTCCATCTTTCCAGACCTTGTCAAAGGCCTTCTGAAGATCTATCCAGGTGACGAAGACCAGCTTCTGTTCCTGAAAGGCATCTTCAACTTCTTGCGCCAGGTAAGTGACCTGATCTTCAGTGCTGCGGAACTGTCGGAATCCAGCTTGTTGGCCGAGGCTCACCAATTATGCTTTAATTTCAAACTGCATGACGTTGCCCGATTATCTTTTTTTGTAAGAGTGCACATGTGGTTTGAGGTTGTTAATCCTTCTCGCAGAGTCTGCGTTGCTTGCTCTGCTTGTTTACGAAGAAGGAACAAGACAAAAGCCGAGTGTCCGTATTAATTGTTTTCTTCTGTGTTGTGTTTTTATTTCATTTTTCGTAAATTTGTTTAGTGCTTGGAGTCAGTGTGTGTGTGTGTGTGTGTGTGTGTGTGTGTGTGTGTGTGTGTGTGTGTGTGTGTGTTTGTGTGTGTGTGTGTGCGTGTGTTTGTGTGTGTGCGTGCGTGAGTGAGTGCGTGCGTCCGCGCTTGCGTGTGTGTGTGTGTATGTGTGTGTGTATGTGTGCGTGCGTGAGTGAGTGAGTGCGTGCGTCTGCGCTTGCGTGTGTGTGTGTGTATGTGTGTGTGAGTGCGCGCGTCCGCGCTTGCGTGTGTGTGTGTGTGTGTGTGTGTGTGCATGCGCGAGTGAGTGAGTGCGTGCGTCCGCGCTTGCGTCCGCGCTTGCGCGCGCGTGTGTGTGTGTGTGTGTGTGTGATTTCGTGCATGCGTGCGAGCTTGCGCGCGCGCGTGTGTGTGTGTGTGTGTGTGTGTGTGTGTGTGTGTGTGTGTGTGTGTTGTTGGTAGTTTTTGGCCCAAACAAACAATTTCATGATGCAGTTAATTTCGACTCCGTTACGATGCCCTTCGCTGTCTTACTTTTGTCGGCGTTGTGAACCCGGAGAAACGTATCACGTACGTTGCATCCTTTTGTTGTTGTAGACACTGGCTTGTGTAATGTTATAGCTGATGCTGAGATCAGTATTACATAGTCGGTTGATTAGCAAGGTGTTTTTCGTTTACCCTTACTTATTGCTTGCGTTAGCTCAGTGTTTTAAAAGACAATATCAACGTCAAGAACAAAAGAGACATTAGCCTACATCATCCAACAGCTCTCAAAATCTTAGTAATAACTTCGTTATTGCGCACAGTATAGCGAAAGAGTTATGCTACAATGTAAATGCCTAACTACATTATCAGCGTTTTACCTACATAAGTACATAACTGCATTACCGAGTAGCCTTGAGTGAGAGTTCAGCCATTAAGAGGGAATTCATTCTTTTCCAGCAACTATGGAAGTGAGAGTTCAGCCATTAAGAGAGAATTCATTCTTTACCAGCAACTATGGAAGTGAGAGTTCAGCCATTAAGAGAGAATTCATTCTTTACCAGCAACTATGGAAGTGAGAGTTCAGCTATTAAGAGAGAATTCATTCTTTTCCAGCAACTATGGAAGTGAGAGTTCAGCCATTAAGAGAGAATTCATTCTTTACCAGCAACTATGGAAGTGAGAGTTCAGCCATTATTGAGAGAGAATTCATTCTTTACCAGCGTGAGAGTTCAGCCATTAAGAGAGAATTCATTTTTTACCAGCGTGAGAGTTCAGCCATTAATAGAGAATTCATTCTTTACCAGCGTGAGAGTTCAGCCATTAAGAGAGAATTCATTCTTTACTGTGACCAGCGTGAGAGTTCAGCCATTCCTCATGAGAGAATTCATTCTTTACCAGCAACTGACTATGCCTATGGAAACGATAGCTGAGTTGTACAAGGCACGCGTAAAGTTGTGTCCACTTTACTAAAAACAAATTGATCATATTAATAATTCTATAAATGTTAAACAAGTCGCGTAAGGCGAAAATACAATATTTAGTCAAGTAGCTGCCATTTTTCAGCAAGACCGTATACTCGTAGCATCGTCAGTCCACCGCTCATGGGAAAGGCAGTGAAATTGACAAGAAGAGCGGGGTAGTAGTTGCGCTAAGAAGGATAGCACGCTTTTCTGTACCTCTCTTTGTTTTAACTTTCTGAGCGTGTTTTTAATCCAAACATATCATATCTATATGTTTTTGGAATCAGGAACCGACAAGGAATAAGATGAAAGTGTTTTTAAATTGATTTGGACCATTTAATTTTGATAATAATTTTTATATATTTAATTTTCAGAGCTTGTTTTTAATCCGAATATAACATATTTATATGTTTTTGGAATCAGCAAATGATGGAGAATAAGATAAACGTAAATTTGGATCGTTTTATAAATTTTTATTTTTTTTTACAATTTTCCGATTTTTAATGACCAAAGTCATTAATTAATTTTTAAGCCACCAAGCTGAAATGCAATACCGAACCCCGGGCTTCGTCGAAGAATACTTGACCAAAATTTGAACCAATTTGGTTGAAAAATGAGGGCGTGACAGTGCCGCCTCAACTTTCACGAAAAGCCGGATATGACGTCATCAAAGACATTTATCAAAAAAATGAAAAAAACGTATGGGGATTTCATACCCAGGAACTCTCATGTCAAATTTCATAAAGATCGGTCCAGTAGTTTAGTCTGAATCGCTCTACACACACACACACACAGACACACAGACACACAGACACACACACACACGCACATACACCACGACCCTCGTTTCGATTCCCCTCGATGTTAAAATATTTAGTCAAAACTTGACTAAATATAAAAAAAGAAGAGTTTTGAACGTGTACGTTCTTTCTCCAGAAAATTAGATTCTACCGCCGGATTTAGGACGTTGCGTAAACTCCAGGCATAACAATACTGCAGCATTTTCATGATGATGATAATGATTATTACTTCAGCATTTTCATATGTCACTCCGAAACACACTCATGATCTAGAAGATCGGACCAGCACCAGAAGAGTACACTAATCCCGGCTGGGGAATTTGCAGAGGAGGAACGACCAAAGACGCCAGACACACTGTGAAAAAAAGAATAATAGACAAACTCCGGAAATAACGTTTGTATGGGTTGTGAAAGAGTGAATACCCTTGTTTTTAGTGAGGCACGCTTTCTACAAGTGCTACTTATCAACGTGTTTCAGACGCACCCTTCGATAGTGACTGACCCATATTGTCACAAAGTTTACCTCAACAAAAGCAAGAGCAGTCACATCTTGAACACACGGCCAGTACCGTATAACTGGCCTTGACACGGAACGATTCAAGGGGGGCAATCTCAGTCATCTGAAAGAGGGAAATCCAAACGCAATCCGCCTTGTTCGATTTTATGGGCTTGGACGATAGAGAAAAATAAGAAAAGCAAAAGCTGGAGTCCAGTCTGGACGAAACTGCTATCAAGAACGCAGAATTGATTTTTTCTGAGTTTTTTTTTTTAGCCGTAAGCGCCATTTCTCATTTCGAATTTCTCATAACTGCTGGCGGCCGCAGTGAAACCAACAAAGGGGCCTCACTCCGGAAGAGTTTCCTGCTCCGATAAACATGGCGCTTACGGCTAAAAAAAACTCAGAAAAAATCAATTCTGCGTTCTTGATAGCAGTTTCGTCCAGACTGGACTCCAGCTTTTGCTTTTCTTATTTTTCTCTATCGTCCAAGCCCATAAAATCGAACAAAGCGGATTGCGTTTGGATTTCCCTCTTTCAGATGACTGAGATTGCCCCCCTTGAATCGTTCCGTGTCAAGGCCAGTTATACTGGCCGTGTGTTCAAGATGGAGCAGTCATTCTTTCACAACCCACACAAACCCGACAGAGTTATTTCCGATCATCATCTATTGTCAAGGCCAAACCAGTCTGGTGCCGTGCCGTCACAGGACAAAGAGAAAGGGAACCACAGGTTACAGGTGTAACACAACATTTTTACTCCACGAAAAATTTACTCCGGAGAAAAAATTTCGTACGAAATTCTTACTCCGAGTACACCTTTCGTACGAGAAAAGAACTCCCCTAGGCACGAAAAAATTACTCCCTCCACGAAATTTTTACTCCCCATTTTTATATTTAGTCAAGTTTTGACTAAATATTTTAACATCGAGGGGGAATCGAAACGAGGGTCGTGGTGTATGTGCGTGTGTGCGTGTGTGTGTCTGTGTGTGTGTCTGTGTGTGTGTGTGTGTGTGTAGAGCGATTCAGACTAAACTACTGGACCGATCTTTATGAAATTTGACATGAGAGTTCCTGGGTATGAAATCCCCGAACGTTTTTTTCATTTTTTTGATAAATGTCTTTGATGACGTCATATCCGGCTTTTCGTGAAAGTTGAGGCGGCACTGTCACGCCCTCATTTTTCAACCAAATTGGTTGAAATTTTGGTCAAGTACTCTTCGACGAAGCCCGGGGTTCGGTATTGCATTTCAGCTTGGTGGCTTAAAAATTAATTAATGACTTTGGTCATTAAAAATCTGAAAATTGTAAAAAAAATTAAAAATTTATAAAACGATCCAAATTTACGTTTATCTTATTCTCCATCATTTGCTGATTCCAAAAACATATCAATATGTTATATTTGGATTAAAAACAAGCTCTGAAAATTAAATATATAAAAATTATTATCAAATTTTTTTTTTCGAAATCAATTTAAAAACACTTTCATCGTATTCCTTGT
Source organism: Littorina saxatilis (assembly GCF_037325665.1). Classification (NCBI taxonomy): domain Eukaryota; kingdom Metazoa; phylum Mollusca; class Gastropoda; order Littorinimorpha; family Littorinidae; genus Littorina; species Littorina saxatilis. The sequence continues at coordinate 39,800,155 of NC_090256.1, forward strand.
CGGTTCCTGATTCCAAAAATATATAGATATGATATGTTTGGATTAAAAACACGCTCAGAAAGTTAAAACGAAGAGAGGTACAGAAAAGCGTGCTATCCTTCTTAGCGCAACGAATACCCCGCTCTTCTTGTCAATTCCACGGGCACTGCCTTTGCCACGGGCGGTGGAGTGACGATGCTACGAGTATACGGTCTTGCTGCGTTCAGTTTCATTCTGTGAGTTCGACAGCTACTTGACTAAATATTGTATTTTCGCCTTACGCGACTTGTTTTTACTTCCAGTAAAAATCGCGTACTCGAAAATGAGATGCGGGCGAAGGGATAATGCCAATATGTGATCTCGCACAAACGAATGTCGCGCTGCTCTCCCTCCACCGGCCCTTCCACCACCACTGAGACAAACAGGGGACAAGGGAGTAAAAATGTCGTACACCTGGCATGGGAAGTTAAATTGCTCGTGTTAGGGTGAAGTGATTTATTCGTTATTTATTCCTCAGGGAAGTAACATTTGTGTACAAAATGGTTACACGGAACTCACCTGTCGTGGGGAGTAATTTTCTCGTGTAATGGGGGAGTACTTTTTTTTGTGAAGGGAGTAACATTTTCGTACGAAATTTAAAATCTTGTGGGAGTAATTTTCTCGTGTTACACAAGCTCTCCCTGAGTGCACATAGCATACTAAAACCGCACGACGTTGACAATCATGTAACACTGTTTTCAACGTGCCTGGCGTCTTTTTTTGTTCGGGGTGGGGGGGGGGGGGGGGGGGAGATCTAATTAAACAATAAGCATGCCTTACCTAACCAGTCTAGATGAGTAACAAATTGAGTTGAGGTAGACGATCTCTCCTTATCGACGTCTAAAGTTACGACCCTTCCTGCGTCACTACATGGTAAGGGGGATGTACTACTATTATTAAAGCTGTCGAGAGAATTGTGAGTCTAGCTCTCCAACTATCATAGTTGTCTTTATGAACTCATGCACAACATAATGAGGTTTTGAAAACCAAACATGGGTACTTCTTGCTGACAATCTAGGCAAAGTCCCAATCAGCTGCAGCTCAGTCGGCATAAATCCTGGCCAAATGGACAACCATAAACAAAGGTGAGCATCGATTTCAATTACTTTACCCAACGAAAGCGGAGTGAAGCTGACTATGCTCCCAGAGTATATAGTGTGGGGAACCCAAATGGGCAAACGAGCTCACACGTCACCAGAATTTCTGGAACGCTGAAGAAGAAGAAGAAGAAGAAACAATTACTTTGTCGCAGATTGGCGAACTTTGTGCCTAGTATAGAGGTCACGATGCACTATGGAACACCTAATGAACTAAGACGCTAAATAAAATCATGGTTCTATTTTGAACAGAATCAAGTTGACTGATGAGAGAACTGCGTGACAAAAAGTGGCCAATTGTTATAAGTACTGCTTTCAGAAACAACAACAACAACAACAACAACAACAACAACAACAACAACAACAACAACAACAACAACAACAACGCATTTACCCGTTTGCAAACAGTAATTTCTGGTAACGTTATTTTTGAATAAGCGGGCCGTGAAACGCAGTCCAATTGTGACCATAGCTTTAAAGCTGAAGAGTACCGATCAAAGTAATGACTTAGCTTTTGAAAGAAAGAGGGGAAACAGAACGGCTTTCCCTTATTTATGGGTACTCTTCAGCTTTAAAACAGAACGGCTTGCCCCGATTTATGGGTACTCTTCAGCTTTAAAACAGAACGGCTTGCCCCGATTTATGGGTACTCTTCAGCTTTAAAGCAGAACGGCACTTGAAGATCGGATTGGGGGAAGGGGGTGTCAGTATGGAGCACAGTGTGGGTTTCCAGAGTGCTCAGAAATAGACTAGTGTTGACTGCACACGGGCCTACTGGCTTTTCAATACGAAATATGAATTCTTGCTGCACCCAGTACCGAGAGCGTGTGGGGAGACAGAAAAAAGGTTGCATTGTAGGCGCCAGTTCCGAGCAGGGAGTATGGAAAGCCGTTTGGCTCATAACCAATAGTACGTGTAAGAAATGATTCATACACGTGTAAGAAATGATTAATACACGTGTAAAAAATAATTAATACACGTGTAAGAAATGATTAATACACGTGTAAGAAATGATTAATACACGTGTAAGAAATAATTCATACGCATGTAAGAAATAATTCATACTTGTGTAAGAAATGGTTAATACACGTGTAAAAAATAATTCATACACGTGTAACAAATGATTAATACACGTGTAAGAAATAATTCTTACACGTGTAAAAAAAAGAAAAAAAGATTAATATACGTGTAAGAAATAATTCATACACGTGTAACAAATGATTAATACACGTGTAAGAAATAATTCTTACACGTGTAAAAAAAAAAAGATGAATACACGTGTAAGAAATAATTTATACACGTGTAAGAAATAAATACACGTGTATAAATGATTTCTTACACCTGTATGAATTATTCATTACACGTGTATTGGTTACTAGATGAATACAGTATAGACCGGATGTATAAAACACCGGATGTATGAAAGTCTGGATGTATGAAAGGGGTAGGCAGGGTCCCGGCAGAAGCTACTCTTTGTTATTACTTAGAATTTTCCGGTTGTATGAAAATCGGATGTATAAAAGTCCGGTTGTATGAAATCAAATCTCTGGTCCCGAGCAGCACAAATGCGTTGTTGCAAGACCGGTTGTAAGAAAACGAAAGTAGACCCAAGTCACCAAAGTGTGGTAAGAGTAATTTCCCTTCACCCCTTTTCCCGATAAATGGGGTAGACAGGTCCGAGGAGAACATTTACCTCCAAAATCTCTGTGGCCATTTTGAGCGGGTGGTGTCCACAAAGGTAGTCTAAACAGATCTCTGGTCTAAATGAGGATGCCCTGAAAACTTCCCCACCAGATTCTATAGCTGTCAACGAGTTGTTCTGTTTAATTTGTTTCTCCATTCAATCATTTTTTTTAACCAGTGTTACAAATTCGTCACGAAGACCCATAAAAGCCCAGAAGGCATTTTTGTTACATTTATAACCAGAGACATTGGTCATGGATGTGAATCAGTTGTTATCTTTTTATGTTTTTTTTATGTTGTTGTATTTTATTTTGTTGTATTTTATGTTGTTGTTTTTATGTTCTTGTTGTTATTTTTATGTTCTTGTTGTTGTTGTTGTTGATTTTATCCATTAAACTGATTTTATGTTTAACTCCATTAATAATCTGTTTTGTTTGTCTATTCAGTCATTTTAGCCTGTTATAAATTTGTCATGACTGAAGAGCCATAATAGCCCAGGAAGGCATTTTTTTGTACAATTAGAACCAGAGGCATTGGTCGTGGGTGTGACTCAGTTGTTTTTATATTTAGTCAAGTTTTGACTAAATATTTTAACATCGAGGGGGAATCGAAACGAGGGTCGTGGTGTATGTGCGTGTGTGCGTGTGTGCGTGTGTGTGTCTGTGTGTGTGTGTAGAGCGATTCAGACTAAACTACTGGACCGATCTTTATGAAATTTGACATGAGAGTTCCTGGGTATGAAATCCCCATACGTTTTTTTCATTTTTTTGATAAATGTTTTTGATGACGTCATATCCGGCTTTTCGTGAAAGTTGAGGCGGCACTGTCACGCCCTCATTTTTCAACCAAATTGGTTCAAATTTTGGTCAAGTAATCTTCGACGAAGCCCGGACTTCGGTATTGCATTTCAGCTTGGTGGCTTAAAAAATAATTAATGACTTTGGTCATTAAAAATCTGAAAATTGTTAAAAAAAATAAAAATTTATAAAACGATCCAAATTTACGTTTATCTTATTCTCCATCATTTGCTGATTCCAAAAACATATAAATATGTTATATTCGGATTAAAAACAAGCTCTGAAAATTAAATATATAAAAATTATTATCAAAATTAAATTGTCCAAATCAATTTAAAAACACTTTCATCTTATTCCTTGTCGGTTCCTGATTCCAAAAACATATAGATATGATATGTTTGGATTAAAAACACGCTCAGAAAGTTAAAACAAAGAGAGGTACAGAAAAGCGTGCTATCCTTCTTAGCGCAACTACTACCCCGCTCTTCTTGTCAATTTCACTGCCTTTGCCATGAGCGGTGGACTGACGATGCTACGAGTATACGGTCTTGCTGAAAAATGGCATTGCGTTCAGTTTCATTCTGTGAGTTCGACAGCTACTTGACTAAATATTGTATTTTCGCCTTACGCGACTTGTTTTATGTTGTTGTTGTTGTTTTAATCCATTAAACTGGTTTTAAGTTTAACTCACTTTTTTGTATTCAGTGCGCGCGCGTGTGTGTGTGTGTTATAAATGTGTGCGTTTTGGAGAGAGAGAGAGAGAGAGAGAGAGAGAGAGAGAGAGAGAGAGAGAGAGAGAGAGAGAGAGAGAGAGAGAGAGAGAGAGAGAGAGAGAGCCTGAGAACTCAGAAAATGTTATTTGCTACGCCAACGGTCATTACAAAGCTTCCACGACCAAAAACATTGTCAAAAGCGCAAAAGGGTTGTGGAGGGAACACACACAATACAGTTGAGCCACACACAAACACACACACACACACAGAGGGATGGGGGGGGGGGGGGGCGGAGAGTGCACGGCCTTATGCAAAGCAGAACAGTTTCTATCGGTTGTCCTGACTGTGTCAGTGTATGTAAGTACATGTACTTTTCCACTTGTTATTCACAACCCTTTTCTTCTAACAAGGATATGTATCAAAACATTTAAACATAAAAAAACAAATAAATACAAAAATGATATGAAAAAACCCCTACTTTTATCAAGTAACAGACGCGTGGCCGGATGTATGAAAGTCAATCCACAATATTTTCATACATCCGGTTAACCGGATTTAGTAAAGACCGGATGTATGAAAGACAAAAAGTGGGTCCCGACGACTTTCTTACATCCGGTCTCGACTGTACCCGCTTTGCCGGCGCACCGCACGGAAGAAGGGAGATAATCGCGGCTAAAAACACTGGAGAAGATAAGGAAGAGTTACTGGTAGTGGATCCAGAAAAAAAAATCGGTTCAGCACAAAAAACAAAATCGGTTCAGCGCTGCGCGCTGAGAGCACGTGTTAAAATATCTCATCGACCAGGTTGTGTCCCGGGTGTACCTGCGTATGCCCTCCAAATTTGAAGCAGATCCATCGAGAACTTTGGCCGTGCATCGCGCACAGACACACAGACAGACAGACAGACAGACAGACAGACACTAGTCGTATATATATATAGATGAGCCAAACGGCTTTCCATAAGGGAGCGAAGCCAAGCCACCGACCGTCTTGATCCTATGGAAAGCCGTTTGGCTCATAACTATTACAGCTGTAATTTAAAATAAATACACCTGTATTTAATGATAAATACAGCTGTATTTATTTCTTAAACGTATACAATAAGTATCATTATTAATTACAGGTGTATTTTTTTTATTAATTACAGGTGTATTTTTTTTATTAAATACAGGTGTATTTATTATAAATTACAGGTGTATTTATTTTTAAATACAGGTGTAATTATTATTAAATACAGGTGTATTTATTTTTAAATACAGGTGTATTTATTATTAAGTACAGGTGCATTTATTATTAAATACACCTGTATTTATTATAAAATACAGGTGTAATTAATGATAAATACACCTGTATTTAAAAATAAATACACCTGTATTTAAAAATAAATACACCTGTATTTAATAATAAATACACCTGTATTTAAAAATAAATACACCTGTATTTAAAAATAATTACACCTGTATTTAAAAATAAATACACCTGTATTTAAAATTAAATACACCTGTATTTAATAATAAATACACCTGTAATAATCAGTTATAAGTCACGTGGTTAAGCGACTTAAAAACTTGGACTGGGAATCCACATGAAAAACACTAAGCTTATACGCGTCTTCATAGCCTCGCTTTGCCGCCTTTTGACAGACTGAACAGCTCAAGATGGCGGGGGTGGCAAATGTCCCTGATGTTTTGGAAGGTTTGCGAGTGCAGTTTTAATTAACGCTGTTGCCCAGGCTCGCACAGCAGGGTAAGTTAATTGTTTTATCAGACGAATTCGGTTCTTGTGACGATCTACACCGAGTCAGTGGGGCATCCACATCCAGAAGTTGAACTTGAAGGGAGGCCTGTACGCGTTTTTGACCAAAGATGCAAAATATTGGAATTCGGTGCGAGAGACTAGCTGCTATATCGTGTTATCGGTAATCTTGAACTTTAGCGTGTTAAATTCATAGCTCTTAATTCAGAGGCATTTAAGTCTCCAAATTTGTAGAACCTGTACTTGTAATCATAACAAGTCATTTTAGATCCCTTTGAAGTTACGGAATGAACTCCGATGATGAACTGTACGAATGCATTTGACCCATCAAAGAAGGAATTATCCGTGTGACCAGACAAGGGAGACAACTCTTTCGTGTAGATGATGTCCCATGGTTGACAACGTACACCATTTTCGTCACGCTAAAGTTCAAGATTACCTTGTTATCTGTGTGTGTGTGTGTGTAATCCGTTGTAAAGTGTATATTATGATTATTTGGTGGCGGCGGCAGTGGTACGTATATAATCTCATATGGAAAGCCGTTTGGTTCATAACAAACCTTGATTGATATGGGTTAAAGCTGTGGTCTATTTATGACTTTCCGGGGCTACGAGGTTGAAAAATAGGGACAAAATCATGTACAGATTTCTGTACAGCAAACACTACCCGAAACCCCACCTATACGGCGTGTATGACCTTGAGAGCTTCAGTCAACGCTTGAATTTTGCAGTGGTAACATCCGGTTTGCTCTCGCAGAGCTGAGCATATTTGTTGTCAAGAAGGATCGAGCAGAAAAAATAAACGACTTGGCAGGGATTCGAACTCAAGGCATCGGGGCCTCGAAATGTCGGGGCCGATGTCTTAACCGCTAGGCCACTACACCAGTATTGTCAAAGATAAAAAAAATTGATAATTTTATATCATTCTACGCTTGAATTATCATTTATGCGTTGCAAAAACGTAAAAATTGACATTAAAATTTGCCTTTATTTGCAAACATGTTTTACAGAATCGCAGTACATGTTTACACCGTCATGCTACACGACATTCGCGCCATGCAAATAGCTGCGATATCTCTATTTACAACATGCAAGAAAATGACAAGAACAGTAATTGAATCTCTCCAAAGCCAGTTGAAACCAGACATCTAAGAAATAGTTATACATGTATTCACTTCTGAACAACCGGCACGGTTGGCCTAGTGGTAAGGCGTCCGCCCCGTGATCGGGAGGTCGTGGGTTCGAACCCCGGCCGGGTCATACCTAAGACTTTAAAATTGGCAATCTAGTGGTTGCTCCGCCTGGCGTCTGGCATTATGGGGTTAATGCTAGGACTGGTTGGTCCGGTGTCAGAATAATGTGACTGGGTGAGCCATGAAGCCTGTGCTGCGACTTCTGTCTTGTGTGTGGCGCACGTTATATGTCAAAGCAGCTCCGCCCTGATATGGCCCTTCGTGGTCGGCTGGGCGTTAAGCAAGCAAACAAACAAACAAACAAACAAACTTCTGAACAATGGGCGGATAGAGATATAAATCATGCTGCTTCAAGAATAACATAACATGAATTCATATCAATGTTTTTCCTTCATTTTCTCAATTGGCGCAGTAGCCTAGTGGTTAGGACATGAGACACGAAGTCGAGAGTTCGAATCTTCGCCGGGGCTTTTATTTTTTCCCCTTGATCTCTCTTGAAGATAAAATATGATCAGTCTTGAGAGAGCAAACCGGCTGTTATCCCTGAAAAATTCAAGCGTTGACTGAAGCTCTCAAGGTCATACACGCCGTATAGGTGGGGTTTCGGGTAGCGTTTGCTGTACAGAATTCTGTACATGATTGTATCCCTATTTTTCAACCTCGTAGCCCAGGAAAGTCATAAATAGACCACAGCTTTAATCTCCAGAGCTGTGTACCAGGGAAAACCATGTTATAAAGTAGACTTTTTATTAAATTTAACTTGAGACATTTAAGCTGTACAAATTAATTTCATTCACAAATACTAGTTTCATAAATATCCTTGGCCTGCAGAGATAGAATAACAAATACTTGCACATTTTGTTTGTCTTAGTGTTCAGTAAAAGTACAAAGGTTTTAAAGTAAAGCACCTTCATAACATGGAAACCGGAAGTTGTGACATGAATTTGAATACTGCTAACACTACCAAGAAAATAATATATATATATTCTATGTTGTTTTGTTGCAAGTCTGCATCATTAACAACCTGGAGTATTACTGGAAAAAAAATTATTACTAAAGAAAATATGTATACTCTCGATACTCTCCATGCACATGATTTTTGTGCAGACGAGAATTTTTGCAATTCAATAAAAGGGCGACCACTTAGTAAAGTCTTGGTTCAATTATGTTCTTTTTATGGGTTAGTTGTTAGCAACAATGTAACCGACAAACTTCAAACTGAATTTTGGTGCTTTCCTCTAACATATATTATATATTTGAAAAACATCAATGTTTACCTGTGTCAAGTTTCTTTTTTGGGAGAGTATACATTCAAGTTGCCATTTAATACATGTTTTAAGGACTGAAAATACATGTCACAAAATGGGAAACGGCCCAGGAGAATAACTTATATGTAAAGCAGCAAATGATAAGCACATGGTTTTACCCCTGAAAGCTCCAAAGATTTGGGAAAATGAATCTCGTTTGCCTTCACATATCAAACTGAACGTCAAGCAGCTCAAAAAAAGTCTCAAGAAAAGTTACGCTTTCAAAATAGCATTTCATTCTGTGTCGCAAAGCATGCTTAACATTTCTACGCTTCTACAAATGAACACAAGCATGCAATAATTCCCTCTCTTTTGAGTCCTGGTACTTGTATGCTTATTAAGAAAGCGGGATGATGTTTCCTTTATTTCAGAATTTCTTTTTTGTCTTGTTTCAGATGGAAAGTGCGGAGAAACCACCATCTCAGATTTCGTGTTTTTCATGTCTGGGAGCCGGTCCACAGTACCAGGAGGGTACCAGAGTCCTCTGACCGTGGTGTTTGTGGACACACCCGAAAAGCCACTCCCCAGAGTGTCAACTTGTGCCCTCAGAATGCAGGTGTCTGCCCCACACGTCAAGAACTGAGGCAGAAGCTGTCCCAGGCTGTTCTTGAAGGGGGTGGATTTTATTTATTGTAAAAACTTTCCTTCAATGGTGCGATTAGTTTCTGCTTGGTAGCCGTAGCTGTTGGTGTTTCTATCTGTACACACCCTGGGGGGGGGGGGGGTGTTAACGTTGAACTTTGAAATCTTAAAATTATTAAGACAAGGTGTGGGTGGTTTTTTTCTCTCCGTAAAATAAGCTTTATTTTAGGTGCCTGTACCGTACATCATTTCTTACTTGCTATTAAATGCAAGAGAGAGACTTTCGAAGATTTGATGTTTGTGTTTCGCATTATTTTTGCTTGGTAGCCGTAGGTGTTGGTGTTTCTTTCTGTACACACCCTGCGAAAAAATGTTTGTTCTGCAATTTTGAAGAGAATTCACAAATGTATTCAAACTGAATTATTTGAGGTCATGCTGCAAAGGAAAAAAAAAACATGACCCTGATTTAACCGGTTTCCTATACTCCTTTACATACCTTGTTTTTGTTTTGATTGTTTTCTTTGCTTTTTGCAGGGGGGGGGGGGGGGGGGGTGTTTAACGTTGAACTTTGAAATCTTAAAATTATTAAGACAAGGTGTGTGTGGGTTTTTTCTCTCAGTAAAATAAGCTTTATTTTGGGTGCCTGTACCGTACATCATTTCTTACTTGCTATTAAATGCAAGAGAGAGACTTTCGAAGATTTGATGTTTGTGTTTTGCATTATTTAAATTGCCGTTGTGTTTCAAGAGTGTGTTCTGTTCTTATTTGTTTTTTTGCACCACTGTTTGTCATTATGTTGCCTGCTTTTCGTGTTCCGTGTAACGCTGTCCATGGAAAACATGTAAAGCATTGTATTTCTCTCGACTATTGATCAAGTAAACTAAGCACTTCACATCATATCAGGTATCAGTTACCTAATGTACAGAATAAATGGTTCAACCCCCCTACTACACGAATAACACGTTGCCAGCAAAATATCAAAAGCACTCGGACTAGCGTTACAGTGTCCCATACAAAACTTGGCAATATACACCATAAACCGGATACAAACAAATCAATTGCACGCTAACAACTTTGTTATACTGTCTCATAATGGTATACAAATTAATAAACTCAAAAGCGTTTGTAACAGTTATGATAATGTGATATTCGTGCCCTGTGTAACGATAGTCTGTTTTTATGTTTTACCAAATTAACCAAAACTGGCGTTGTCTACTGCTTTTCCTTTTATAGTTTTACACTCCTCTGTAGTGAAGGTCACTGCTCACACAAGGGCGGGGATGTAGCTCAGTCCTGTTGGCCGCTGTCAGCGCGAGTTCGTCCCCACGTTCGGCGAGAGATTTATTATTGCTCACAGTCAACTTTGTGTGCAGACTCTCCTCGGTGTCCGAACACCCCCGTGTGTACACGCAAGCACAAGACCAAGTGCGCACGAAAAAGATCCTGTAATCCATGTCAGAGTTCGGTGGGTTATAGAAACACGAAAATACCCAGCATGCTTCCTCCGAACGCGGCGTATGGCTGCCTAAATGGCGGGGTAAAAACGGTCATACACGTAAAAGCCGTGGGAGTTTCAGCCCATGAACGAACAAACGGCTCACACAATTTCAGCTTTCTTGTTTAGTTTATAAATTTCAGCCTCAATTCCTCGTCTCTGTAACCAGTATTAAATAGTGACTGTTTTGCTAACTGTTCAGCTGTCACCTGCCAAGTAGAACCGATGTATTCTTTATGATGTGATAAAATTAAAGTATTCATTCCACTTTGTGATGGATGAACTCGCAACTGCCAAGTATTACCAGTCTTATGATGGGATAAAAATTAAGTATTCATTCCATTTTGTGATAGGTTAACTCTCAACTGCCAAGTAATACCAGTCTAATGATGTGATAAAAATATTCATTCCATTGTGTGATGGGTTAACTCTCACCTGCCAAGTATTACCAGTGTGTCTTGTGATGTGATAAACATAAAGTATGCATTCCATTGTGTGATGATTTTCCTTATTTAAAGTGGATTTTCTGCATGACACTTGTTTGATTAAAATTAATTGTATTTGTGGCAGACAACTTGAGTTATGTTTTGTGTTTTTGTAAAAACAACTTGTTTTTTTTAATATGACTGGAAATGAGACTAGCAGCCATGAATCCATAACTACATTTTGCTGTCCATCATAGACATCTCACTCGCACATGTTCATTGCCTCACCATACAGGAATCAAAATCCATACAAACAATTTGTATTATCCAATATTCAAACTTGTCATACACATTTATTCATACACAAGAATTATGTGTCATACACATTCAAGCAATCAAGATCCAATAAATGTATATAATTGATGTTCTTAAAAAGACTACACACACACCTAAATATATAGGTGATCTTTGAAATGGGACATTTACATGCAAAATTCAGAATGCAAACAGAGCTTTGGCTTGCAAATGTAATAGTCATTAACCAGCACATAATATGAATAATTTTTGAAATTGTTGTGATACTGATTCAATTTTTCACATAAAATCAGAATTTCATTTATTTTAGTTTCCTGATACAAATGATTCGTCTAGCTTACCTTGAATAAACATACCAATACGTCAAAAAGTAGGACATCTGAGCTCAAAGATTAATAGTTTGGTTTGAAAAATCTCTAAATACACATAATTACAAAAACAAAACAAAATTCCGTGATAGAACATGTACTGATCTTGCAACTAAAGTAACAAGAAGGGCAAAGCCCATACGACTCGCATGCTTTACACATTTTTCCTACCAAAATACATGTGACCTTGACCCAAGGTCAAGGTCATCCAAGGTCATGCAACACAGCTGTTAATTCAAGACATAGGAGGTACAATGGTGCTTATTGGCTCTTTCTACCATGAGATATGGTCACTTTTAGTGGTTCACTACCTTATTTTGGTCACATTTCATAAGGGTCAAAGTGACCTTGACCTTGATCATATGTGACCAAATGTGTCTCATGATGAAAGCATAACATGTGCCCCACATAATTTTTAAGTTTGAAACAGTTATCTTCCATAGTTCAGGGTCAAGGTCACTTCAAAATATGTATACAATCCAACTTTGAAGAGCTCCTGTGACCTTGACCTTGAAGCAAGGTAAACCAAACTGGTATCAAAAGATGGGGCTTACTTTGCCCTATATATCATATATAGGTGAGGTATTCAATCTCAAAAACTTCAGAGAAAATGGGAAAAATGTGAAAAATAGCTGTTTTTTAGGCAACATTTATGGCCCCTTTGACCTTGAAGCAAGGTCAAGATGCTATGTATGTTTTTTGGGGCCTTGTCATCATACACCATCTTGCCAAATTTGGTACTGATAGACTGAATAGTGTCCAAGAAATATCCAACGTTAAAGTTTTCCGGACGGACGGACGGACGACTCGGGTGAGTACATAGACTCACTTTTGCTACGCATGTGAGTCAAAAAGGGGACTCGGGTGTGCTGTTAAAATTGTTGGCACATTTTAGTATCTAAAACTCACCTTTGATTTTAGGGGGTGCCTATTCTTTCTTTATTTTGTGTTTAACATTGTTTTCAACCACGAAGGTTATATCGCGACGGGGGGAGATGGGATAGAGCCACTTGTCAATTGTTTCTTGTTCACAAAAGCACTTAATCAAAAATTTGCTCCAGGGGCTTGCAACGTAGTACAATATATTACCTTACTGGGAGAATGCAAGTTTCCAGTACAAAGGACATAACACTTACATACTGCTTGAGTAAAATCTTTACAAAAATTGACTATATTCTATACAAGAAACACTTAACAAGGGTAAAAGGAGAAACAGAATCAGTTAGTCGCCTCTTACGACATGCTGGGGAGCATCGGGTAAATTCTTCCCCCAAACCCGCGGGGGGTACCTATGCGACTGACCACAATGTTTACTTTCATCAGGCACAAAGTTCTTCAGCAGAAGAATGATTAATATTCTAGCAACAAACATGCAATAAATTCATACATGATTATTGATGTTCAAAAAATGCTCTACACTACTTCACCAAACTAAATGGAGAACTGAAAATGTTTAAAACACTTTCTTTCTTTGGTGTTTTCAACCACGAAGGTTATATCGCCACGTGGAAGGGGGGGGGGGGGGGGGGGGGGGGGGAATGGGATAGAGCCACTTGTTAATTGTTTCTTGTTCACAAAAGCACTAATCAAAAAATTGCTCCAGGGGAAAACACTAACCATAAACAATAAACACCACTATGAGGTTTGATAGGTAACTTAAAGGGACCTTGACCTTCATTGAACGTTGCAAAAAGCTTATGTTCTGATGAATATGGGTGAATGAGGCACCATTGAATATAAAAAGAAAAATAACTGATTTGACTCTAGTTAAACTATGGCGCTCATGGCATCATACCAAAGTTTGAACGAGTATCCCTTTCACTGTTCTGTACAGCTGTGAAAACACAGTGAGACATAATAATAATGAACATAAATTAATCACCCCTTCTCGCCAGAGCTCACGGCAATACACAATAGCAAAACAAATCAGAGCATTCACACACCGACACACACAAAGTCGTTAAAGGTTTATTGGCTGCGGCAATAATAGCCGCAAGAATAATCCTTTAGTTCGTTCAAAGTACCCAAGCATGTCCTGTATACAAAAGTAAGGCGATTGAGATTTTATTTTGGTTTTTTTACACAAGCCAGAGAACACCAGTGCTTGTGAGAGCAAAACGTTTGCCCGTAGGGAAGTGAACCTTCCTTATCTTTCGCACCAGAGAGCTGTTCAAAAGGGGTATTGTGCAAGTTGGCTATTAAACCATTGTAATTCGGAAAATGTCTTTAACCTTCGCCGGCACTCGTGGGTCCGTGCGGACCCAGAAGGGTGTTTGATTGCAAATATCTTTTAAACGAGTTGGAATTTTTTAATGAGCTTTTAGAAATGCCTCAGACACCTAACAAGCTATCATCTCCTAAAAGCTCATTAAATTTCAGTGATAATTAATTAATTAATTAATGGTCAAATTTAGACTACACACGGAAGCATTTGTGGGGACGTGCGGACCCATACTTCTCAAAGAAGGAAAAGCGTGTATACCCTTCCGAGGCACTCGTGGGTCCGTGCGGACCCAGAAGGGTGTTTGATTGCAAATGAGACAGTGACAAAAGGTCAGGTGTCATGTCTACTGTCCCGAATGACACACGATTGCTGACATTTCACCATTGCCAAAAGAATAAACAAATAAGAAATAGGTAGAAAATGAATGTGAAAACTGACTTTGATTGTTGATCAGTATTTTCTATACCACTAACAAATAATCTACTTACACATAGCTGTTTGGCAAATGTATGTTGCATGGGACACACTGACATGAAAGTGGAAGATGTTTTTCCCTCTAGAGAAACTACATATCAAGTTACACTTTTTGTGCTCTTCCATTCCAGTTGGCAATCAATTGTTAACGCATGTTATTAGAAAAAATAGAACGAAAACAGATTAGATAGAATGAAAAATGTACTGGTGATGTCATTTGGGACATACTGACATGAAAACGTCACCTTTTGTCATTGTCTCAAATATCTCTTAAACGAGTTGGAATTTTTTAATGAGCTTTTAGAAATGCCTCAGACACCTACAAAGCTTTCATCTCCTAAAAGCTCATTAAATTTCAGTGATAATTAATTAATTAATTAATTAATTAATGGTCAAATTTAGACTACACACGGAAGCATTCGTGGGGACGTGCGGACCCATACTTCTCAAAGAAGGAAAAGCGTGTATACCCTTCCGAGGCACTCGTGGGTCCATGCGGACCCATACTTCTCAAAGAAGGACAATTGTGCAAACCCTTCCGTGGCACTCGTGGGGCCATGCAGACCCATAATATTTTACCAAATACCGTGTGCAGTCTAAATTTGACCATTAATTAATTAATTAATTATCACTGAAATTTAATGAGCTTTTAGGAGATGATAGCTTTTTAGGTGTCTGAGGCATTTCTAAAAGCTCATTAAAAAATTCCAACTCGTTTAAGAGATATTTGCATCAAACACCCTTCTGTGTCCGCACGGACCCACGAGTGCCACGGAAGGATATGCATATTTTTCTTTCTTTGAGAAGCATGGGTCTGCACGGCCCCACGAGTGCCACGGAAGGATATGCACATTTTTCCTTCTTTGAGAAGCATGGGTCTGCACGGCCCCACGAATGCGTCCGTGTGTAGTCGATAACGAGTGCCGGCGAAGGTTAATGGCTGAATAACAATGAGTTCCTTTATACGTTGGATTGGGCAAGCCATATATATATATATATATATATATATATATATATATATATAAATATATCTAGCATCAATAAACCTAAAAATACACTAAGGTCTTTTTCAAAAACAATAGTCTGTTTTAAAAACTTTCAGCAATTTTCAACTTTATAAATCTATACTATAGATACATCAAAAGAAATTTGGTCAGACATGGGATTCAGAAAAAGTGATAATTAAGGAAAAAAAAAGTAGGGTCCAGGGGCAACGCCCCTGGTCGGGGTCTGGGGGCAAAGCCCCCAGAAGCTGAAGGTTTTTAGTATTTTAGACACACAAAAATGGCCCTGAAATGCATATTTCAGCTTAATCATAGCCCCCCCCTCCCTTTCCATGTTTCTCAAATTAATTTTACGCTAAGACTCAAAATAAGGAGGAGAAAGAGAGAGAGAGAGAGAGAGAGAGAGAGAGGCGGGGATGGGGGGGGGGGTGGTGGCGTGTGACGGTGTGGTTTCAATGTTCTTACCTCGTCGGTGCCAAACGACCCCAGTGACTGATTACACGACTGGGTTTTCAGGATAGTCAGGTGCTTGTTGCTTTTCAAGTGGCTTTTGAGGGCAGTCTTTCCATTGGAACCGTAGTTGATAACATTAACATCGTTGCACAAAGTGCACTAAGTTTTTCCCGGCAAGTTGATTTTAGCAAAAGCATCGCCAACTTTCAGTTTCACGTCTTGTGTCTTCTGGCCTTTCTCGTATTTCCAGCTCAATGATACAACTTCATCGAGCCAGTCGAATCTCCAGAGATTTTTCTTGTACTTCTGCTGGTCAATTTCCCGGGATAGAACGGTTTCGTCTCGCTTTAGCTTCCTCATCATTTTGGCAAGTGGCTCGAAGCGATGTAAAAATGGCGCCGAATCATTCTCATACGGTATGCTTTAGCTTATACTGAATCCCCGATAGCTACGTTGAAACGGTGACTGTAGGAGACAAAGACACAGAGCGCGTTCCCATACGGATCGACCAGCAACAGTCTGACCGTTTTAGGAACCAACCGTTCAAGAATAGTATGGAATGGAGCGTCGCGATCAGCGGACCGGCCGAAAAACTTGGGTCTTTACCTACATATACCCCAACATTTTCTCAGCGGATTTGCACGAATCTCAAGAATGATCCCTGGAGCCTAAAAATTTACGGAATTCCGTAATTTTACGGAAGAATCCCATGTCTGTTTGGTGCAATTAAACAGGTAACCTAATGGCAAATCATTGTGTAAAACTTTCTTTACAACTTTCTTTCACAAAGTGTACATATTTTTTTTTTTTTTTTTAGCAATATTGTTTTCGTGGTGCAGTACCTGTGTTTAAAAATAATAAAATACACAGCGGACATAATTTCGCTTTATTTGAATGACTTTCCACTTTACAAAGATTGGTTTAGAATTAGAGCGCAGATTTAAACCAATTTGAAAAAAACAGTTGCTTATACCTTCTACCATGCTTGGTACTTTGAACAAACTTTATGATTGTTTTTGAGGCTTTCATTGTTGCAGCCCAATGCTGCTCAGTGCAAATTAACTTTTTTGAAGGCGAAGTGTCTGCACCCAGACACATCCTTACTCTGAGGTCTCAAAGCAAACCCGCAAATTGAGGCACACCTCCCAACGCCATGCAAGATATTGCAGATTTATTGCACGATTACGTGGCTAGAGCGGATAGGGCAAGTAGCCTAATAAGTTTACAATTTAAAACGAATGCTTCTTTCATTGACAAAAGCAGTAATCATGTGTCAAAACACTGGATCGGCTTTGGAATGCGCTTGTAAATAAAAGTAGACAATGAATTTTCTTGTGATTCCACTGACCAATCTGCTTGTAGTCTGGACAATCAAGCGTACAAAATATGGCAAAATCGTATGGGTTCACAGGTCTGCTATACACTTCAGGTTTGGGGTGTCCACAAGCTAACTTTTTTTTTACTCGAGCATGTTGGCAACGAACTGGAGAACAACATCTGACCATGTTGATCGGTGGGTGGCCCACTCCGAGGGTCAATGCGCTCCGTTAGTTGCACGAGCTGTTCCTCAGAGAGGGGGCAAGCCGTGGCAGGCACATCCTAACGACTGTCTGGCAAAGGATGGTCCTCGATTATCGATTGAAGGCTTCTCCCTTTCCAGAAGTCCTGTACTGCTGTGGATGTGCTGGCTCGTCTCTCCAGCATCCCCCTGAAGAAGAGCTGCAGGGGAGTTCTGTTGCGCTCTGTCCTCAGGGGTTGGTGGTTCTTCTGTTCCACAATCCACTGTAGGGACCGGTTCAGCCTGGGCAGAAAAACATAGTGGAGGGCCCACAAGTGAATGGGATTGTCCATGTTCAGTATCCCCAGACCACCTTCTGCCTGTGGTGTTCCCATTGCAGTAAACAGGTCATGGTAAGGGTTCACCACATCTTTCCAGACGTCGAGCCAGAGACGCTCGATCCTTTGGTTATGGTCACTGCGGCCTTGCATCGCACTGCCTCTCCCTTCTCCCCTGTGTTCATTCATGAGGGCGACGACATCCAGATTCTCGCCACCATGGTCCATGCGGACTCTTGACGGGAGTCCAAAGCGTTGGGTTCCACCCAAAAACAGATCCCGAACGGTCTCTGACCTGTTGTTTCGGTGGCATGGAGGAAGGTAGTGGCCCGGCTAAAGCCATCGATTGCCCCATGAATCACCATTTTCCACCTGCAATATAACAAACAGAGATCCGTTTCCATATGTGATTTCACCACACAAATTCTGATTAAAGAGTTATTGGGAAATAAGTACAGGTAACATGCTCAGTAAATATTAAAAAGTAATGGTCAAAGTGCTTTTTCATGACCGAGAATCAAGACCATTATTTTTAATATATATCATTGAGAAAAGGTGTGTAACCCATTTAATCCACCTTTCTTCAATTTTGCAAAGAAATAAATCAAGAAAAGCAATTGCTTTATATGACTTTTCTTCGTCATGTCCATAAGCCTTAAGGGTCTTGTAGGTCTTAAAAGGAGGATTCCACTAACTGCTGGGACTCTAAAATTTGATAAAAATAAGCAAAATTTTGGTAATGTCTGCTGGTTAATAACACATACAATTCAGTGAAATTTAATAAAAAATAACTGAGAAAACCGCAATGTAAAGCTTTTACAAACTTGACCCCACTGTGACCCCAAAATGTGACAGGGATCAACCAAACTAGGGTCACGTAGGTAGATGATCAAATCCTTCAAGTGTTCAAAGTTTCAAAGCTCAAGCTTCAAAAACACCTGAGATAACATCAATGTTAAGATATTTTGATTCGAACATGACCCCCTGTGACCCCAAAACTTGACGAAGGTCAATCTTCTTCTTCTTCAGCGTTCGACGATGGCTGTGTCTAGATTCTTTCAGGCCTGGGAATGAGTAAAAGTGGTTTGGGCGTACTGACGGGAAAATGTTGCGTTTTTAAGCATTTTTAAGGGCACACGGAGACTCTTTTCTTACACAATTAGAAAAGGACTTCGTCGTATTTACGACGAAAGGCGTATCATTCCCAGGCCTGTTCTTTGGCCCGTGATGTTGACGAAGTGGGCTGTGACGAAGGTCAATCAACCTTATGTCGTCTTCTTCTTCTTATGCGTTCGTGGGCTGAAACTCCCACGTGCACTCGTGTTTTTTGCACGAGTGGAATTTTACGTGTATGACCGTTTTTTACCCCGCCATTTAGGCAGCCATACGCCGCTTTCGGAGGAAGCATGCTGGGTATTTTCTTGTTTCTATAACCCACCGAACTCTGACATGGATTACAGGATCTTTTTCGTGCGCACTTGGTCTTGTGCTTGTGTGTACACACGGGGGTGTTCGGACACCGAGGAGAGTCTGCACACAAAGTTGACTCCGAGAAATAAATCTCCCGCCGAACGTGGGGACGAACTCACGCTGACAGCAGGCAACTGGATACAAATCTAGCGCGCTACCGACTGAGCTACATCCCCGCCCACAATCTTATGTCAAGTTGGTACATTATCAAAACCTAGAAGTGTGCGTACTATTAACCCTTACACCGGTGCAATTCTGTAACACATGTTACATAGCCACTGGTGAATTAACAGAGAGAAACATAACAAAAAACAGTCATATAGGTTTTCGCATCAATGGGAGGTAATCGGAACCGACCAAACAGACTGAGCCAATAGCGCGACATATGTCGTGACAACCAGGTGACAGCATACGTAAAGTAGCGCGACATATGTCGCGACAACCAGCCTAAGGGTTAAAGCTCTAGCTAAAAACACATCTGAGATAACATCAACGTTAAGTTTTTATTAAACGAACATGACCCCGCTGTGACCCCAAAATTTGATGAGGGTCAACGAAACTGCGGTCACTTCGTGAAATCATCAAACCCTAAAAGTGTGCAAAGTTTCAGAGGTCTAGCTGTATAAACTTCTGAGATAACAGCTCAACGTTACATTTTTTGTCCTTGGACAGACAGACAGCCTGCCCACAGCACACATAATTATTTTGATCAAGTATTATTCACTCAGCCAGTCTACCTGCACAAGCATGTGATTAATCCATGGTTGAAGAGTTCTGTGAAAATTGCGCAATTCT
Source organism: Littorina saxatilis (assembly GCF_037325665.1). NCBI lineage: Eukaryota > Metazoa > Mollusca > Gastropoda > Littorinimorpha > Littorinidae > Littorina > Littorina saxatilis. The sequence continues at coordinate 39,820,158 of NC_090256.1, forward strand.
GCAAACTCTTTATAGCAGTTAATTTAATTTCGAATAAAATAAAGTACATAGTTGTTCTGCTAAGACGATAAGGCAAATATTTTTGCGTTCTTTTCATGTTTAAGTATCTCGGGAAAAAAAGTTCTATTTATGAAGTGAAATATAATTGACCTACAGATTACTGTCTTTTTATTTGTACAAATGCAAAATGGGAACAACTCTATTTTCTACACAAAATATGAGAGTTACTTGCCTTGAGACCTTGTGTCTGGTACAACGTAGATTTTGATTTAGAAAACAACCAAACTTATGGATCTTATATTGGATTCTGTGTGTTGAAACCTGAAATGAATAGTGTAAATGCAGTTGAGTATGTATGAGCTCTTTCCTCTTTCGAATATTTGAGCATTCAGAACTTTTCAGTCACCAAGCAGTGACCACACAGTGTGGTTTCTCAACCTATGAGCTATCGAGGATTCAGACTGGTTGCTGGGTGGTTATTTGTTAGGACTAGGTAGCTTGGTATTCACCGAAAAGTATTCCCCCCTCTGCTTATTTCTCTGTTAACTTGAAGGGGTGTTTATTGTTAAAAAAAACACCAAGCAACCAAATTTAAATAACCACCCAGTAGAAATGGTAAGGTATAACCAGAATATGTTTTGTATTCCGTGGGGAAATCATCAATGGACCAGTCTTTCATTACATATCCAGAAAATGACAAAATAAAAAGAAAAGAAAAGAAAATACTTGCACACGACTCACCTTCGTTACCCACCTACCCCTTAGAAGACGCCCTTCCTTTTACGATCCCAAACAAGACATTTTCAAGACCCTGTTTCATAGCTGCCAACCCCTGTGAAGCCCAAAGAGTAGCATTTTGGAACTTTCACCAAATGTCAGAGTTGCAATTGGTGTTTATAAGCGTAGCACTCGCATAATCTTAAATTTGAATCGCAAGCCCGCATTTAAAATGCCATCAAAAACGTTTGTAAGATTCTGAGAGCTCTACGACATTACAACCGTCTAAACATAGTTCAATGTCACACGCTTTCCTTCTTTGCCACTACTAAAGCAAACGTATGCAAGATTGTATGTTACACGCTTTAGGAGCATGGCAAGAACGGATTCAAACTCAAAATCGTCACTCCAAAAAAACATAAAATGCACACACGACTTTTATTTCTCCTGCTGTTATCGTTTCTTCTCTTTACAGATTCTTCAACGCTCAGAATACTGAAAACGGCACCCCAGACGACAGTACTGTTTCCATACGCGAATTTAACTTCCCTTGGAAAGTGGTTCGCTCAGGAGGCCTGTTTGTCTGACACTATAAGGACAGAGTTCTGAACATAGATGACAAAGATTCCGGAATGAACAAACATTTTGCGGATGCAGACACAGAAAGACGTCATGAAGAATGAGATGCTTCAAAAGATACAGACTGTGACGATGACTGTGACGTCATTCCCATATAACGAGACGTCATTCACAGTTGTTCGGCCACTTCCGTCAAAAAGTAGATTTAGACAATCAACGTAATCTCGTGTGGAAGAAAACGTCTGTCACACAACCAAGTCGGAATAGCAGGTATTATTACCTATACACGCAAAGTCTGTCGAATTCTTCGGCAAAAATCGTTGAAAATGATTTGCCCGCATCGGTGTGGAACTTGCACCATAATCTTCACCACCCTTACGTTTCCCCGTTTTTATCCTGTCTCCCTCCAGTTTCCACTTCTAACACCGTCACTGTGCACAGCTTACAACTTAACAAGTGCATTGCATATTCTAATCAAATTCACAATTGGCGCATAGAGTCACCGGAAATGCGAATGCTTGCAATAAAATTCACGATTTGCTAAGCAAGTCACGTGGACAATATCGAGTCATAACGGAGTGGTTCCCAGCCATCGGTACTCGACTAGTTATGCAATGTTCATTGTTGATTGTCAAGCAATAAGTGAACATTTTGCACGCTTGTCATTTTTTTTTTTTTTAGCGTAGCAGCTCAGGGCTTAGAGTAGCAGCGTAGCAATTCCTGCAAAATCGGAGCATGCTGCGCCAAAATCGTAGCAATTGGCAGGTATGCTGTTCTCTAAGATATTCTGCTCATAACCTCTGTAAGTTTACCCCCATTATAAGACCTTATTATCTCAGGGTTATGTAGGTCTTAAAAGAAAGATTCCAGCGTCATAAAATAAGAGAATTCCTTATCACCCTTATGCCACCTGTATCAATCCACTCAAATTCCATGTTCAAACTGGCACAACCCCCAACATCCTCCCCACCACCGGACACACTCAACATTCACCAAATTTTTAAAAAGGATTTTTTTGTGCCCAGTGTATGTATTTGTAGCTGTACTCACGATATCAACTTGTGGTATCCGTCTAGATGCCAGAGAGCGTTTGGTCCTGATACTTGGTACAGACGACGTCTCGTGGGCCTCAACGCCAAAGCTCTGACAGCTACTCCACCAGGATCAACCCGCGGGATGGCTCCCCGTACTCTGTGCCTTTGTGGAGCGTGTAAGAATACAACTTATTACACTAACGTGACATACCACTCATGTCATAACAATACCATTCACTCTACATTGCATGTGTAAAGAGGTCTTGTCTGACAAGGACCTGATTTTTCACTGCCTCCAATACCGAAACAAGCGTCCTTCTTTGAACACTCGGAAGAATTTTAAGAACGTAAACACCACACCAGTGACATTTCCTTGCTTTGACATAAAAGATTACACGAGGCATTCGGAGAGATCCAGGTTCAATTTTTAAGCTTCTTCAATCTGGGCGCTTCGACAAAGGGACATTTACAGCAATGAACATGCAACAGTATGTACAGGGTCCCCACTGGTTTTTAGAAACAAAATTCCATGACTTTCCCATGAGCCTCAATAACATTTTCCATGACTAGATCCACAGGTCGCCATTTCCGAACACGCAAACTTTTTACATCTTGTCACTGCCAGTTTTGACACTGGCTTGCTTTGCACTGAATTTGAGTCAGTTTCTACGCAGTGTCTCTTTGACAAGCAAGTCAAGCATTTGCTACGCAGTCAGATTATCGGTAATGTTTGCTGGTCCTGTCATTTCACTAAACTGGACCAGCCACTGTTTGTATCCATCTGCACTTTCGTAAATTCCGTTTCATAACCGTCACTAACACTGTGACTTGACGAACTGTCATTTTTTTTCACCGCGATACACAGTTCATTGCGAAGATCTTCCTTGGTAATTCGTTCCAATTCCGCATACTTTTTTGTTGTCAAGAAACAACTCGAAAGAAAGCTGGCGTGCTAAAGGTTATTTTTTTTTCTTTCTTATTTATGTTAAATTCCATGACTTGAATTGAAATTCCATGACTTGAATTGAAATTCCATGACTTTCCAGGTCTGGAAAATTAAAAATCAAATTCCATGACTTTCCATGACCTGTACGAACCCTGTATGTAGGATAAACAGAATACTACATGGCTTCCTGTTTGATACCAGTTTTACACTAGTGTTTTGAAATATTGTTCGCAGTTTAATATTTAAAAGCACAACTTGAGTAAAACTGGTATTTCATAGGAAACCATATAGTATTCTCTATGTGGACAACAATGTCACAGGCTTACCCACTAAAGTTCTTTAGGAGCTTCTGACATATTTGCCTTAAAAACAACATGCAAAATAACTTGTGGAATCCAAAAGCACCATGTCGCATTAGTGGCCCAATTAGAGCTGCAGACTATTACGCTTTCGATGTAGCATGCTACTTGTAAAACAGAAAATGCTACTTCGTTATACAGACACTCTACAATGTTCATTTGTTCCTGCTGCTGTTTTCTTGTCTGAACACAGTTATTGCAACATTTGTGTCTTGACATATAAACATGTAGGTGCAGTGGATTATAAGATGATGCAATACTTAAAGATAAACACCATTTGCTACACTATAAATTCAAGATTGCTACACATGAAGCTTCATAGGGGCTGACAGCTCTGCATCATACACCAGCACATAAATCTTACTGACTGAGTTGATGTGTATTTACACATTGCACACCTCCCACATTGAAGTAAACAATTGAATATCTTCAGTTAATCGAAGTACACTTAAAGATGAAGTTCTCTCCATAGGAATACTGTGCATCACCCTTGCATGTAAGTGAACTCAAAGTACTATGTGAACAGAACAGAACCAATTCTGGTCTGTTTGCAACCGCATGAACGCAGGAAAGAGATCATTGTCAGATTGAATTACAATTAACATTGACACGCTTCCATTTGAAACTTTTCAGTTGTCATTGTGGATTGACGCCCCGGGCCCCAGATCCTGCGTTTAACTTTATCCTCGACGAACAAAAACAACAGGCACCAATTGGGTTGCCGCCTCACCTGTGATTGTGTTGACCAGGTTGGCAACCGAGCCAGACAGGGTAGAATTGCTGGTACCGGTTGTCATCGATCCCGATGTTGAGGCGATGGCCTCACGATCACCCGAAACAGCTTCTTGCAGACGTTGGTTGTCTTTCTGGAGCGAGACAATGGCCACTTGGCAGGTCTCTTGCCGCTCCCCCAGCCTGCGTAGTTCTGCCAATACCGCGGCCAAAGCAGTGGCGCTTTCTTCCCCTCCTGCTGTGGCTGACTCAAACCCACCGGGTTGTCGCTGCGAGGCTGTCTGGTTGCTGGCCCTCGGCCGACCTGCAGCGGCTCGGGTCACTTCGGCTACCCGCCTTGACGCTGCCCTCCTGGGAGGCATATTCCTGTGCATAAAAAACAGGATATGTGAACACAGCCTTATTTGTCAGATTACTGAGAATTACACATAAGCCTTGAACTTGTCTGCTGCTCCTTGCAGGAGTTAACAACTCCTTCACTGTTCAGCCTGTAAAAGGTGTTTAATATCCCATACTTCTGAAGTTGTCACCAGATTTTGGGAGTCTGAAATACAAACCAAAGAAATTGATTAAAATCTGGCCCAAAGTACTTCAAACCAATTGTGTTTTCTGTGTCAAACTCAAATCCTGGCACCCAGTACCCCCACCAAACGAGTTTGGAATCTCTGAGGCTCAATACATTTATGACAAACAGAACACCAACAGGAAATTACATCATGGTTCTCTGAACTGTCACACACCAACATAATACCTGGCTAACAAATCCACATACTAACTAATGTTGGAATCTCTGAGGCCCTATAGCTTAATTTGACAAAAAGAACAACAGCGAACCATGTTTTCTGATTCTCTGAAAAATCAGCCCCACCATGAAATATTACCTAGCCCACGGTACATGTACTTTAACCAAAATAGTGTTTGTAATCTGTGAGGCACCAGCCAACACAAGTGACAACAGTACCTCCACATGAAATATTACCTAGCCCACAGTACCACAATCAAAATAAATTTGGAATCTCCTAGGCAAAATAACAGGTGATTGACAAAACAGTACTTCCACAGGAACCAATATTTCCTGATTCACTGAAATGACAAACACCCGAGGTAATTGACATACAGTACCTCCACAGGAACAAATATTCTGATTCTCTGAATTGACAAACGCTCACATGAAAAGGCATCGTAACACCAACATGTTCATCAGAATCTCACCTGAAAATTATTTCCAAGTACTCTGGAAAAACACTGATCCATACTATCCACCAACACAGAAACATACTGTTGAAACATGTCACGATATCTTGATTTGACAGAACACTCAACAATCGTGTTGATCGAAGAACCATTCCGGATCCACCTTGAACTGGTTTTTAGACAAGGGACATCATCCACAACGAGCCTGTCATAAACTCGAGTTACTTCCCATCTACCGATCTGGTTGACCCCATTTAGAGCCGTCGATTATGCCACCCACCCGCATCAAACAAGAAAGAAAATGTAAACAATTTGAAGATTCCCTGTTCCTATACCCGTGCTTTGTAAGCTGATCAGTCAAAACGCACAATGCAACCTGACCCGGCTACAACATTATTTAATCACACAAAAACCGACTGTGTTTATCGCCTGACGAAGGGACTTGTACAACCTGGCCTGTCCTGACGTTGCTTGATCTTCTTGATCTTGATATGTTACGCCAACAGGTCCCAAGCTTGGGAATATACGTTTGCTAGATGCACACCATCACCCAGGAAATGACGCTGCAAATTCAGGTAACGTAAACTGTTTTCCAGCGGAAAACATAAAATCATGGTCCCAAAATACAACTCTAGGGGAGTCCACAGTGCCCTGCCGAAGCAACGCATTGACCTCCATAGCTGCGGCGTTGTATGATGGATCGAAACACACACACAGACAGACAGACAGACACACACACACACATACACCACGACCCTCGTCTCAATTCCCCCCTCTACGTTAAAATATTTAGTCAAAACTTGACTAAATATAAAAACGGTATTACTTAACTTTAAAATCAGAATCTGTGACTGTGAAACATTGGTCCATTTCTCAGTTGTTTTTCAACAGTTTAAAATTCCTTTTTGAAGCTTTACTATTAATATTCAGCACAGAAGAGTTACCTGAAGTACTGTCCCCTGTCCTTTCAGACGAGCTTGTATCATTAAGGACCCAGTAAGCTTGTTGGAAGCAGTAATTGGTTCCACCAACGCATCCAACTCTTGATCAGATATCCTGGAATACACCATGCGTTGTACAGTTTACAAGTAGCATTCCATTTTCCCTGAAAATTGCCAAACACTTTTATTACTTGCGTTGTATCGATAAACGAAGCACAAGTAAGAAACAATAATAAAAGCAAAGAAAATAGCAACACGATATGCAAACATCTAACAAAGCCGAGCAAGCAGAATGACAGGTTTAATGAAAAACAAAGAGGTACCGATTCGGAAACAAGATCGCGATTCTTTCCTTCGCTGCACGACGCAAATCTTCTGTGACCTTTGACCAAACGTAGCTTCCACATTCGATCACCGTGCTCAGCTTAATATTTACAACAGAAAGCCGAGGGGGGTGGAATACCGAGATGAACCTACAGAAATGTGCATCCTCAAACCTGACATATTCATCCCAACATTTAATGAACTCCAAAACACAGAAAGTTGCTTTTAGTTTTACACGCCATCTTTGATTGCCACTGCCAGTGGTTATCAAACCGGGACCCGGTACCCGTGTTTCAAAGATCACGCATTGTTTCTTCCATTAAGTCACAAATGAACAAGCAAACAAAACGTTGCTTACCTTCTTAAAACTTCTTCTGGCTCATTACCAGACTGCAACAAATTGACGTCGCAATGGCGGGTCTGATCCAGTGGCGTCACCGGAAGTAGTATCTCCACGAGATTGTCGCTTTGCATGTCGTACATTTTCCGATTCAAGTTCTAATTTATTTCAGCCGCATTTATTAAATGCAGCTGCATTTAAAAATAAATACAGCTGTATTTAAAAATAATTACACCTGTATCTAAAAATAATTACAGGTGTATTTATTTTTAAATACAGCTGTATTTACTATTAAATACAGGTGTAATTATTTTTAAATACAGCTGTATTTATTTTTAAATGCAGCTGTATTTAAAAATAATTACACCTGTATTTAATAATAAATACAGCTGTATATATTTTTAAATACAGGTGTAATTATTTTTAAATACAGCTGTATTTATGATTAAATACAGCTGTATTTATCATTAAATACAGCTGTATTTATTTTAAATTACAGCTGTAATAGTTATGAGCCAAACGGCTTTCCATA